>NW_027362769.1:283621175-283896175 GCF_046119375.1 Phyllobates terribilis | reverse complement strand
TCTGTGACCATTGTGGGTTTTTCTTTCATTAAATGAGGGGTACCAACAATTTTGACCACGTGTGTATGTCCAGCTTTGGTCACATTTGTGGACGACAAAAGTTAACCATTCAAGTGAATAGGTCCACAAAACAAAAAACAGTACACGTGCTATTTTTATTTATTTATCTGACAGATTGGTAGAAAAGCTACAATTTTTTTTCTTCACAAAAATTAGATGAGACGGATTTTTAAAAAAAGACACAGAAGAAAAACTGATGAAAATCAAGTCCAATATATTGATGAAAGTTTGTCAGTTTTTTTGCGTATGAGAAAAAAACTGACGTGAGAATACGCACTAAGTAGAGCAGTGAAACCGCACACTAATTCAGCATGAAGTGATTTGGCACATATTTTATTAATGAACAGTATTGCGGTTACAAAAAAATCTTCATCGGGCATAAGAGAACAATGAAAACAGTGTTAAAGACCCAGGTTCTAGAGGAGAATATACAGGATTTCTACAACTACCACTTGTCCATTTATTGAATTACGACCCATGAGTAAAAAATTGGTTCAAATGGGAGTCTCTATAAATATGTAATTGTTAGGGTGAAAGCAAGATTTACCATACTTTGAGCACATCCTTCCCAAATACTAGTGTTTTAACATAGGCATTGAACACAGAAGAAGCTTTTGAAAATGAATTTTTGACAAGTGATGGTCCAAAAATTACCCATTTGAGGAGCTGAAACAGGTTTCTTTTTTTGGTAAATGAAGACACTGTATCTTTTTTGGTTTTAAATATTCTATTATGTTTTCATCAATATGATGAAGTATAAAATTTGATATAAAGGTTCAGTAATTTTCACAAATCATGTTACAGCAGACACAAGAAAAACTATGGCATTTAACATCACAGTAATATAAAAGACAATAACTAATAAAAAAAAAAAAGGGCACGAGAAGAATGAGAAGGTAGGTTCATATAGATGTGTTGCATTGCGAATTACAGATTAACCAAGGGACAGACTGGCGCTTGGAGATTATGGATGAGTATATTGGTATCCATTATTCCTAGATTTTGAAAAATGTAGCCTGTTTACCATTCAAGATACTTATAAGTTGCTCATTGGTCATGAGCTAGTGATGAGCGAGCATGCTCGCTACTGCTCGGTGCTCACTCGAGCATCTCACTGCTCGAGATGCTTGGCGCTCGCCGAGTATTTCCAGGGTTGCTCGGCGGGAGCTCGGGTCTCCTCCCTGCATGTTTGGCGCTCTTTACAGAGCCAATGAACATGCTGGGATTGTCTGCCACTCACTGTAATGGCGTAGCCATGTTGGTTGTGGCATTACAGTGATTGGCTGGCCGCACAGCGACATCAGGTCTATATCAGACCGGGGGCCGCCATGCTCGTCACAGTCACTCCGGAATCAGTGTAGGGAGAGGTGCTGCTGAGCTAGGGAGAGATTTGCTTGTTTCTAGTTAGTGTAGGTGTACCAAACTATTTTAGAGACATATCCATCTCAACAAACAGTCCTTCTGAGGACTAATCCATCTGCAGAGATATCAGGCAGGCAGTGTATATAGATAAACAACCATATATTCATAAGGTACATGTTATGTTCTGCTACCAGAGCTAAGGAAAGAGAGGAGATCTGTCCCTACGATAGAACTCAGCTGAATCCCTACGATGTAACAGGGAACCTGATCCTGCGATCAGACCTGCTAAAGTCCCAAGCTAGTCTGTACGGAGACCTATAGATGTGGGGAAGGAATCCCTACAAGTACTAAGGACTGGGAGGAATATGGGACACCTCCTAACAGAAATAGTAGCAGACAGACGAACAAACAAAATATATAGAACATAGAGGTCAGTAGACCAAGCAAACTAACAGAGCAAGATACAGAGCACAGGCTAGCTAGAAAGTAGATATACAATGAAGTCCAGCAAAGCCAGAAGGGCTTAGCAGGATTAAATAGGCCAACAAGGTCATGTGACCAGCAAAGGAAAAAAAACCTAAGAGCAAGGTTCTAACAGTACCCCCCCCTTCTAAGAGGATCCTCCGGATCCCCTAGAACCAGGCTTATCAGGAAATCTCCTGTGAAACGCTCTGATAAGTCTGGACGCGGAAACATCATCCGACCTCACCCAAGAGTTATCCTCGGGACCGAAACCTTTCCAGGCCACAAAATCCGGCAAACATACCTTAGGCTCCAAGAAATGTGCTCCAGGACAGTTACTCACGTGCTGACGGAGCTCGGCCACCTCCAGAGAGAGTCCCTGCAGGCGATGAACCAAATCCTGAACCGACACCATGATGGAACAGAAAAATCTTTCCTTAGAGAATTTGCTGGCTGGACTTACTGTTATGTTCTGCTACCAGAGCTAAGGAAAGAGAGGAGATCTGTCCCTACGATAGAACTCAGCTGAATCCCTACGATGTAACAGGGAACCTGATCCTGCGATCAGACCTGCTAAAGTCCTAAGCTAGTCTGTACGGAGACCTATAGATGTGGGGAAGGAATCCCTACAAGTACTAAGGACTGGGAGGAATATGGGACACCTCCTATCAGAAATAGTAGCAGACAGACGAACAAACAAAATATATAGAACATAGAGGTCAGTAGACCAAGCAAACTAACAGAGCAAGACACAGAGCACAGGCTAGCTAGAAAGTAGATATACAATGAAGTCCAGCAAAGCCAGAAGGGCGGAGCAGGATTAAATAGGCCAACAAGGTCATGTGACCAGCAAAGGAAAAAAAACCTAAGAGCAAGGTTCTAACAGTACCCCCCCTTCTAAGAGGATCCTCCGGATCCCCTAGGACCAGGCTTATCAGGAAATCTCCTGTGAAACGCTCTGATAAGTCTGGACGCGGAAACATCATCCGACCTCACCCAAGAGTTATCCTCGGGACCGAAACCTTTCCAGGCCACAAGATACTGCAAACTACCTCTATACCGTCTAGAGTTAAGGATGCGAGAAATTTCATATTCCCCGTCCTCCACCACCGGAGGAACAGAGGCAGAGGCATCACAATCCGATACAACAGCTTTTTTCAACAGAGAGACATGAAATACCGGATTAATTCTCCAGGAGGTAGGAACCTCCAACCTAACAGCAAATTGGTTGACAACCTGAAGCACCTTAAAGGGCCCTACAAACTTGGGACCCAATTTCTTTGAAGGAATCCTCAACCGCAGATTCCTAGAGGACAACCAAACCATGTCACCAACAGCGAACAAAACCTCCTGTCGTTTCCTATCAAAGTAGTCTTTAGATTTTCTGTTGGCCTCCTGAAGATTACCACGCACATCCGTCCAAACTCTCTCCAAATCACCGGAAAAATTCTCCTCCTCAGGCACGGCAGATCCCAACTTGGAGAACGACCCAAACGACGGATGTCTCCCAGAACAACAAAAAAAAGGCGAACAACCAGCAGAAGAAGATGTATGATTGTTCAGAGCAAATTCAGCAAGTGGCAGAAACTCAGACCACCCCTCTTGATTGTCTGCCACAAAACAACGCAAGAACTGCTCAACATCCTGGTTTTTCCTTTCTGTCTGGCCATTAGATTCAGGATGATATCCGGACGAGAACGACAAATGAACTCCCAACCTATCACAAAAGGCACGCCAAAAACGAGCCACGAACTGAGGACCCCTATCAGAAACAATGTCAGTAGGAACGCCATGAAGTCTGACAATTTCCTTGACAAAGGCCTTAGCGAGAGTTTTAGCGCAGGGCAGTTTGACGAAAGGAACCAAGTGACACATCTTGCTAAAAAGGTCCACGACCACCCAGATGACAGTAAAACCCTCAGAGGGGGGAAGGTCAGTTATAAAGTCCATAGCCAAATGTGTCCAAGGAGCACTGGGAACCTCCAAAGGACAAAGCAACCCCGCAGCAGGAGTATGTGAGGACTTAGATCTAGCACATATAGTACATTGACGCACCCACTTAATGACTTCCTTCTGCCATCCAGGCCACCAAAAACTGCGACCCACCAGTCTCTTGGTCTCAGAGATTCCGGGATGACCTGCCAACCGAGATTCGTGACAAACAACAAACAAATCTCTCCTAAAGGTCCCAGGCACAAACAACCTCCCATGAGGAGTGTTAGAAGGGGCATTCTCCTGTGCTTTAAGAATCTCATTTTCCAAAACGGAGTCCAAAGCAGCTATCACAACACCTTCTTGTAAAATGTTCTCCTCTTTCTCAGCACCGACTATGGGAGAAAAACTGCGAGACAAGGCATCCGCCTTAACATTCTTAGTACCAGGGATGTAAGTAACGGAGAAATTAAACCGCGAGAAAAACAGTGCCCACCTAGCCTGACGGGCATTCAGGCGCTTGGCAGCATCAAGATATATCAGATTTTTATGATCCGTAAGAACCTGAACGGGAAATTCCGCACCTTCCAAGAAGTGGCGCCAGTGTTCAAATGCGAGTTTAATAGCCAATAATTCCCGATTACCAATATCGTAATTCAGTTCAGTCTCCGAAAAATTTTTTGAAAAAAAGGCACAGGGATGTAATCCATCCCCGTTATCCTGAGACAATACTGCGCCAACCCCCACAGAGGAAGCATCAACCTCAACCAAAAACGGCCTAGTAACATCAGGCTGCATAAGGATGGGAGCAGAGGTGAACCTCTCCTTGAGATACACAAAAGCTTCAATGGCCTCAGAAGACCACTGAACCGCATCAGCACCTTTCCTGGTGAGATCAGTCAGAGGTTTGACAATACTAGAAAAAATTTTTATGAATTTTCTATAGTAATTGGCGAAACCCAAAAGCCTCTGTATCGATTTCAAACCAATAGGCCTAGGCCATTCCTGCACAGCCTGAACCTTAACCGGATCCATCTCAAAACCTTTGCTGGAGATAATGTAGCCCAAAAAACTAATTCTCTGTACAGCGAACTCACATTTCTCCAGCTTAGCAAAAAGCGAATTGTCCATTAATAACTGTAATACCTCACGCACGCTCCGCCAATGAGACTCCAGATCCGGCGAATAAATCAAAATGTCATCCAAATACACAACCACATTTTTACCGATCAAAGGTCTAAGGATGTCATTAATCAGATTCTGAAAAAATGCAGGAGCATTAGTAAGACCAAAAGGCATAACCAGATTCTCAAAATGACCCACAGGAGTGTTAAAAGCAGTCTTCCATTCGTCACCCTCCTTCATGCGCAACAGATTGTATGCCCCCTTAAGGTCAATTTTAGAGAACCACTTGGCCCCCATTAACTGGTTAAACAGATCAGGAATCAATGGCAGTGGGTAAGGATTGCGTACAGTAATTTTGTTAATCTCACGAAAATCCAGACAAGGACGTAAACCGCCGTCCTTTTTTTTTTACAAAAAAAAATCCAACCGCCACAGGAGACTTAGAGGGCCTAATGTGACCGGCGGCCAAACTTGTCTGTATGTATTCCTCCAAAGCCTTCCTCTCAGGAATAGTAAGGTTAAATAAACGACTTTTAGGAAGAGTCGCTGCAGGGACAAATTCAATAGAACAATCATAGTCTCTATGGGGAGGCAAAACCTGCGATTCCTTCTCAGAAAAAACTCTCCAAAAATCCTGAATAGGAACAGGCAATTAACCCCTATCCAAAGCTGCAATACGCCCGTTACAACACTTGTCATAACATTTATGGCTCCAGGATTTAATTTCACTGGTAGACCAATCCAGTACAGGATTGTGAAATTTTAACCAGGGCAATCCCAATATTACTGGAGAAGGCAAGTTATTCAACACTACCAAATCCAATTTCTCATGGTGAACACCATTAATAGTGAGAGGAAATTCACAGACCTTGAGAGTAATATTCTTCAAAGGGGAACCATCCACAGAAACCACAGCAATGGGGGATGATAAAGGTTCAGGTTTTAAATTGAGTCTTTCCACGAATCCCCCATCAATAACATTCAGAGTAGACCCACAATCGACAAACACCCGAAATTCCATTAATTTTTCCTGAGCAATCGTGGAAGCAGCTAAAAATACACCCTTGGAATTTAAACAGGCAATACGGGCATGACTGACCATTTTTTTTTCTTTCTTCATACGAAGCTCACAGCCTTTAATCAAATGACCAGATTTTCCGCAATAGAAACACAAGCCTTCAAAAAATCGACGGTCTTTTTCTTGAGAGCGAGGTGCCACCGATCCAATCTCCATCGGTTCACCACTGTTAGTACACACATTCTCATAACCAGAAACTGACATAGCAGAGGATTTGCTCTCATTAACCCTTGCACGCAGTCTCCTATCCACCCGTATAGCTAATTGCATAGCCTGTTGCAAATCTTCAGGTGTAGGATAAGCAATTAGCAGGTCTTTAACCCTTTCACTGAGCCCAGCAAGAAATAGACTTTTCAGAGCAGAATCGTTCCACCCTGTTTGAGTAGACCAACGACGGAAATGAGTACAATATTTTTCCACATTACCTGATCCTTGTTTTAAACGTCTCAACTCAGTCTCAGCTGATGCGACACGGTCAGGATCATCATATAATAGTCCCAAAGCAGAAAAAAACTATCCACTGATCTGAAGCATGTATCACTAGGTTGCAAAGAAAAGGCCCACTCCTGAGGCTCTTTGCGCAAAAGTGACATTATGAACCCTACGCGCTGGGATTCATCCCCAGAGGACTTAGGTCTCAAACGAAAATACAATAAGCAAGCATTTTTGAATGAAAAAAATTCTCGGTGTTCACCAAAAAATAAATCCGGCAAACATACCTTAGGCTCCAAGAAATGTGCTCCAGGACAGTTACTCACGTGCTGACGGAGCTCAGCCACCTCCAGAGAGAGTCCCTGCAGGCGATGAACCAAATCCTGAACCGACACCATGATGGAACAGAAAAATCTTTCCTTAGAGAATTTGCTGGCTGGACTTACTGTTATGTTCTGCTACCAGAGCTAAGGAAAGAGAGGAGATCTGTCCCTACGATAGAACTCAGCTGAATCCCTACGATGTAACAGGGAACCTGATCCTGCGATCAGACCTGCTAAAGTCCTAAGCTAGTCTGTACGGAGACCTATAGATGTGGGGAAGGAATCCCTACAAGTACTAAGGACTGGGAGGAATATGGGACACCTCCTAACAGAAATAGTAGCAGACAGACGAACAAACAAAATATATAGAACATAGAGGTCAGTAGACCAAGCAAACTAACAGAGCAAGACACAGAGCACAGGCTAGCTAGAAAGTAGATATACAATGAAGTCCAGCAAAGCCAGAAGGGCGGAGCAGGATTAAATAGGCCAACAAGGTCATGTGACCAGCAAAGGAAAAAAAACCTAAGAGCAAGGTTCTAACAGTACATTGTGAAAAGCCACTCTAACAAAAGTGAGGTCCCAAAAATAGGAAAAGTGGAAGTTTATGCCACTCCACGGAACTAATGTATATGCTACCACGAAAAACATGAGTTTTTTGGCAATAATTTGTAGACAAATATTTTATAAACACTTAGGACACAATACATACAACAAGGAAAAACCCAGCATCAAAAATTGGGCAGCATGTATAAATTTGTTAAGATTAATAGTCATAAGAAGTGAAAATCACAATGGATAAAAATGCAACAGTACTTATTCCCAAGTGGGATAGTTGTCTAAGTGCTACATGCGACAGTGGAAGTCCATAGATACATTCATTATTTATGCAAATATAGCAGTCGTATCAGCACATAAACCCCTAAAGACATTGGTTAGATCATGATATTGCACTCTTACCCATTGCTAAAATGTCAGCCCAACAAGAGAAAATCCCCAACGCACGTTTCACGTGGTGTATTAGACAGCTTCCTCGGGGGGAATGCAAAAAAGGACCTTCCATGCATGTTTAAATGCGTTCAGGACCTGCGGTCACATGGTCGCGATGGACCAATCACTTCATGGTATGTCGGCGCATGCGCACTGTCAGCCGCACCGCCCACAGCCATCAAGGCCGACCGCGCATGTCAGGAAGACCAGGGTAAGTTACCATGGCTCCCAGACAACACGCAGGCTCCATGGAGATGCCGGGGGCGGAGTGGGGACATCAGACAGCGCAGCATGCACGCGCACACCATTTAGGAAAAGTTTGTAGCAGTAACCAATACATATGTTTATAGATAACAACCAATAACATTATTAGGTCCAATCCAGATGGTGTAAATTCATCAGTTGAAAGGTGATGTTGGTTCATACCACAAGATCATTAATCTAGCTATGGAAGAAAAAAGAAGAAATATAAACAAGACAAGAGACATTAGAGAAGATAAAAAATGTGACTGAAAATAAATTAAAAAAATATACCAAAGTCTTACTATATGTTCACAGAAACGGGGCGAAACTTAACATTTCATTGAGGCCATTGGGAATCACAGTTCCCAGTTCTACTATCCATTTAGCCTCTCTTTGGGCTAAAAGTTTTTTTATATTGCCTCCTCGAATGCCACCATGGATGACTTCAATTCCCCGTACCATAGAGGTTTTGGGGCTGCTATCATGATATTGCCTAAAATGGCGTGGGATAGTTTTTAGTGAGGAAATATCCGCCACTGTCCTTGCTGCACCAATGTCTCTCACATGCTCTCTAAGCCTCACCCGCAATTCTCTACATGTCAATCCAACGTATATTTTTCCACAAGTTGCATAATATACAACATTTCAAGTCCCACATGAAATATATTCATTGATTTTATAGTGGCAACTTCCAGAGGAATTAGAAAACTCCATGCTGCAAGAGACATTGGTGCATGCCACGCAGTGACCACATGGAAAGTACCCCTTTTTTGGTTCCTTTGACCCAAATGGATTAGGCTTAGGCGGAATATAGTGACTTTTGACTAAAATATCTTTGATATTTCTACATCTTCTGGAGGTCATAAGAGGGGATGTCGAGATATGGGGAGCCAAAGAAGGTTCACTCAATAAAAACGGCCAATGCCGTTGCAAAATGGTTCTCATAAGCGACCAGTCTTGGTTATAAGTGGAAATGAATCTCGGTGGTCCAAAGTTTTCCTTTGATTTTGTTGTAGAACTCAACAACTTATTACGTGGGTTAGCCGTTGCTCTCCTATACCCTTGTTTTACACATCGCTTGCTATAACCCCTCTCTGCAAAGCGCCTGGTAATGTCTATGGCCTGATCCTCAAATCTCGCCTTAGAAGAGCATATCCGCTTCATCCTGAGGAATTGTCCAACTGGGACAGCCCTGACCGTAGAGGCATTATGTGCTGAATCAACATGTAATAGTGCATTCACCGATGTAGACTTAGGGAAGACATCAGTTTGAATATATCCCCGTTCATCTACCTCAAGGGAAATATCCAAAAAATCTATTTTTTTCGCACTATATTGAAAGGTCAGTTTAATATTGAAGGGGTTATTGAGTAGGTCCATGAATTGCTCCAGTTCACAGGCAGTACCTTGCCAAATAATAAAAAGATCAATATATAGCAGCCAACACTGCACATGGTCGGCAGCCCGCGCCCCCGCATCACCAAACAAACACCTCTCCCAGTGTCCCAGGAAAAGGTTTGAGTACGCGGGCGCACAGGCCGCCCACATGGCAGTGCCACATTTCTGCAAGTAGAATACGGGACAGACCAAAAGTTTGGACACACCTCATTTAAAGATTTTTCTGTATTTTCATGACTATGAAAATAGTACATTCACACTGAAGGCATCAAAACTATGAATTAACATATGTGGAATTATATACTTAAAAAAAGTGTGAAACAACTGAAAATATGTCTTATATTCTAGGTTCTTCAAAGTAGCCACCTTTTGCTTTGATGACTGCTTTGCACACTCTTGGCATTCTCTTGATGAGCTTCAAGAGGTAGTCACTGGAAATGGTCTTTCAACAATCTTTTTAAAGAGTTCCCAGAGATGCTTAGCACTTGTTGGCCCTTTTGCCTTCACTCTGCGGTCCAGCTCACCCCAAACCATCTCGATTGGGTTCAGGTCTGGTGACTGTGGAGGCCAGGTCATCTGGCGTAGCACCCCATCACTCTCTTTCTTGGTCAAATAGGCCTTACACAGCCTGGAGGTGTGTTTGGGGTCATTGTCCTATTGAAAAATAAATGATGGTCCAACTAAACGCAAACCGGATGGAATAGCATGCCGCTGCAAGATGCTGCGGTAGCCATGCTGGTTCAGTATGCCTTCAATTTTGAATAAATCCCCAACAGTGTCACCAGCAAAGCACCCCCACACCATCACACCTCCTCCTCCATGCTTCACTGTGGGAACCAGGCATGTAGAGTCCATCCGTTCACCTTTTCTGCGTCGCACAAAGACACGATGGTTGGAACCAAAGATCTTAAATTTGGACTCATCAGACCAAAGCACAGATTTCCACTGGTCTAATGTCCATTACTTGTGTTCTTTAGCCCAAACAAGTCTCTTCTGCATGTTGCCTGTCCTTAGCAGTGGTTTCCTAGCAGCTATTTTACCATGAAGGCCTGCTGCACAAAGTCTCCTCTTAACAGTTGTTGTAGAGATGTGTCTGCTGCTAGAACTCTGTGTGGCATTGACCTGGTCTCTAATCTGAGCTGCTGTTAACCTGCGATTTCTGAGGCTGGTGACTCGGATAAACTCAGAAGCAGAGGTGACTCTTGGTCTTCCTTTCCTGGGGCGGTCCTCGTGTGAGCCAGTTTCTTTGTAGCGCTTGATGGTTTTTGCAACTGCACTTGGGGACATTTTCAAAGTTTGCCCAATTTTTCGGACTGACTGACCTTCATTTCTTGAAGTAATGATGGCCACTTGTTTTTCTTTACTTAGCTGCTTTTTTCTTGCCATAATACAAATTCTAACAGTCTATTCAGTAGGACTATCAGCTGTGTATCCACCTGACTTCTGCACAACACAACTGATGGTCCCAACCCCATTTCTAAGGCAAGAAATCCCACTTATTAAACCTGACAGGGCACACCTGTGAAGTGAAAACCATTTCTGGTGACTACCTCTTGAAGCTCATCAAGAGAATGCCAAGAGTGTGCAAAGAAGTCATCAAAGCAAAAGGTGGCTACTTTGAAGTATATAATTCCACATGTGTTAATTCATAGTTTTGATGCCTTCAGTGTGAATGTACAATTTTCAAAGTCATGAAAATACAGAAAAATCTTTAAATGAGAAGGTGTGTCCAAAATTTTGGTCTGTACTGTACAGTAAAAAAATTTCAGTGTGTCAGTGAAGCAATTGACTCCAGTTTGTTGTTCAAAATAGTTACCTACAGGCCAGCTAATCAAAACTATGTTTTCTCCGTCACACGGATCACATATACGTTTTCAGAAAATACTGCCATTTCTGGCCTCCATTAAAAATTTTCAGCATGTCAGTGAAGCAATTGACACCAGTTTGCTGTTCAAAATAGTTACCTACAGGCCAGCTATTTAAAACTGTGGTTTGTCCGTCACATATAAGTTCGCTCCAAATTCAGTCATTTGTATTGAGCGTGGAAGATATTGTCCTCCATTTAAAATGGGCAAGGCACGTGGCAAGGGACGGGGAACTGGACATGATGGTGATGGTGCATGCAGAGGCTGAGGCCGTGGGCAAGCTGAAATTGTGCCACAACAAACACCCACATCTTCTCGCTCGACCTTCCTGTCCCAATTAATAGGGGACTGCAGAACACCACTATTGAGCACACAGCAGTGTGAAAAGGTTATTGGTTGGATAGCAGATAATGCTTCCAGTCACTAAGTCACCACCACCACCTTGTCTTCCACACTGTCAAATCTCAGTAGCTGTGAGTATGGCCGAGTTCCTGGAGACAACTGATCCCACACTTGGACACTCTGAAGAGCTGTTCACTTTTCCATTTATAGATTCGGGCCTCTCGCTCTGTCCATTTGAAACGGGGCAAGAGGAGATTGCATGTAGCGATGCCCAAATATTTGAGCAGCCACGGTCACACGAAGGTGACGGTGGGAAAGTGTCACAAGAGGTGGACGATGATGAGACACAATTGCCAGAAAATCAGGAGGAGGACCAGAGTGCGGAAGTAGAAGACGAGGTGGTGGATGATATAATAACTGACCCAACATGGCAGGAGGACATGCACAACTAGGAGAGCAGGACACGGGGAGGGAGGCAGAGCACCCCAACAGGCAGGAAGAAGCAGTGTGGTGGGCGCAGAAAGAAGGCAGGCAACCGTTCCCCGTAACACCAACACGAAGGAAGTTGCCAGTACAACTGTTAGGTCTTCCCGAGTCTGGTTGTTTTTTAAAGACTCTGCCGATAACCCCAAAAAGGCCATTTGCACCACCTGCCCGGCCAGCATCAGTAGGGGTGGCAAAACGACCAGCCTGACCACCACCAGCATGATCAGGCACATGGCAGCAAAGCACCCGACTTTGTGGGCCGAACCCCAGGGTCCAGGAACAGTGTCTGCGGGTGGCACCACTGCTTCTTTTGCTGTTGTGCATGCAAGCCAATCCCCTGTCCATGGTGCATGCGAAGATGCCTCCTGCCCTGCACCTGTCATTGCACACTCTCAAGTAGCAGCATCAGGAAGCACGTCCATGTCCTTGTCCCAGCGCAGCATTCAGTTGTCCATTCCCTAGTCCTTGGAAAGAAAGCGCAAATACGCAGCCAATGCCCCACAGGCCACACTACTAAATTTCCACATTTCGCGACTGCTTGCGCTAGAAATGTTGCCTTTTAGGCTCGTGGAGACTAAAGCATTCCGCAACCTGATATCGGCGGCCGTTCCCCGGTACTCGGTCCCTAGCCGCCACTATTTCTCCCGGTGTGCCGTCCCGGCATTACACAAGCACGTGTCCCAAAACATTAGCTGTGCCCTCAACAACACAGTTACCGGGAAAGTCCACCTAACCACGGACACGTGGACAAGTGCTTGTGGGCAGGGACGGTACATCTCGCTGACAGCACACTGGGTTAACAGTGGAAGCCGGGACCCAGTCGGACCTCGGGATGGAACACGGATCGAAGGCCCTAGGTCAATCAGGGTTGCCCCCACAGTCTACAGCTCCTGCAGCTCATCCTCCTCAGCCTTCTCTTGCTCTTCAGCCTCCATCTCCGAAATGACCACATCAGTCACAAGCTAGAAGCACTGCAGCACTGCCTCGGCCAAGCGGCAACAGACTGTGTTGAAACTTATATGCTTAGGTGACAAACTGCACAATGCTGAAGAGTTGTGGACATCTCTGAAAGAGCAGGCAGATCTGTGGCTCACACCGCTGAACCTACAGCCAGGCATGGTCGTGTGTGATAATGGCCGGAACCTGGTGGCGGTTCTGAGGCGAGGCGAGCTCACACATGTACCATGCCTGGCCCATGTGCTTAACCTCGTGGTTCAGCGATTTCTCAAATCCTACCCGGAGCTGCCAGATCTGCTTGTCAAAGTACGTCGCCTGTGTACCCATTTTAAAAAGTCAGCTACAGCTTCCGCCGCCCTTTCCGTGCTTCAGCAGCGTTTGCAGCTTCCGGCTCACAGACTGGTGTGTGATGTCCCCACGCGATGGAACTCTACACTGCAGATGTTGCGAAGGATTTGTGAGCAGAAGAGGGCAGTTGTTGAGTACCAGCATCAACAAGGCCGTCGGTATTCACTTCAGACTCCTCACATAAGACCTCAGGAGTGGACATGGATGTCAGACATATTTACCATCCTCTAAAACTTTGAGGACTCCACCAAGATGGTGAGCGGTGATGACGCCATAATTAGCGTCACCATCCCACTTCTCTGTCTTCTGAAATGCTCTCTGCTCACGATCAAAGAGGATGCATTGCAGGCGGAGCACGATGAGATGGAGCAAGGAACCATACAGGGTGATTACACACAGCCCAGCCTCATCTCATCCCAATGTGGATTGGGTGACAATGAGGAAGAGGAGGAGGAGAAAGAACCGGAGCTAGTTTCATGCACTATAGATGGTACTACCTGCACAACTGTCATACCGTCTGTTCAGCGTGGATGGCTTGTGGACAAGGAGGAGGAGGATGAAGAGAGCATGGCCACTTGTCCTCTTGGTGAGGACACAGAAGTCTTGCCTGTTAGCAGTCTGGCATGCATGGCTGAGTTTATGTTACGCTGCCTTTCCCATGACCCTCGCGTTCTTAAAATTTTGGGTGATAGTCATTACTGGTTGGTGACACTTCTAGACCCACGCTACAAGGAGAACTTTATATCTCTTATTCCTGAGGCCGACATGTCTACAAAAATGTGTCAGTACCAGAAGGCCCTTGTTGTGGAACTATTAAAAAAATTCTCATCTGAAAACGCTGGCGGCAGAGTGCACACTTCGTTGGACAACCAAGGATTACAGGCGAGAGAGACACAACTCCAATCCAGCAGAGGCAGGGGAACACTGTCAAAGTTCTGGGAGAATTTTCTCAGCCCCTCCCATCGCACAAGCCCTGAGGCGTGGGGTACTCTTACAAGGAGTGCAAAGTTTGGGAAGATGCTGAGGGAGTACCTTGCCGACCGTACCAACATCCTCCGTGATTCCTCTGTGCCTTATAATTATAGGGTATCCAAGGTGGATACGTGGAATGAACTGTCTCTCTACGCTTTGGAGGTCCTGGCCTGCCCTGCCGCCAGCGTTGTATCAGAGCGGGTTTTTAGTGTCGCTGGTGGAATTATAACTGATAAGTGCATCCGCTTGTCAACTGAAAATGCTGGCCGGCTGACTCTTATAAAAATGAAAAAGGGCTGGATTGGGCCAGACTTCTCAACACCACCGAATGATAGCAGCGTAACATAAACTCAAATCCAGTGTCTTCTTTTGGGAGGTGTATTCCCATGCACCTTTTCACACCCACACATGGGTATACGCTTCCTGATTTTGGCTATTTGCTCTTGTCCTCCTCCTTCTCCTCATCCTCCACCACCATATCACCAGGGTGACCGTGGTCTGTGATGCAACAGCCACATAATTATTTTAAAGGGCGTTTATGATGCCCGTAAAACAGTATGTTCATGTATACCCCCCAGGGGTAAACGTTTGTCAGCCCATACACTTAGTGCATGGGCATTACAAGTATAGGAGACCCGCTCCTTTCTAATGGGAACATTTTTTTATGAGGCCCTCTAAGTCTCTTCCAAGAGGCATTGGAATGCCTCCCAATTTTTGGCAGCCCTTGTATTCACTGTATAGGCCAACACTATGGGAGACCCTCTCCTTTCTGGGAATTTGTTGCTACTGTGGCCCTGCTCTATGTGTCATTAAATTCTTAGTGGGGCTTTTCCTAAATTTGGTCAGCCATTGGACTCACTGCATACCCTATAACTTGTAATGCAGCAGCTTGCGGCATTACTGTAATGGTCCAGGATGTGTTTTGACTGACCATGTACCTCCCCCTCAGGTGACTGATCACATGACTTTGACATCAGCACAGGTCCTGTGCACACAGAAGGTCTGATCACATGACTGTGACATCAGCACAGGTCCTGTGTGCATTGGAAGATATATAAACCCTGGTAGTTTTGAAACAGGGGTGAAAGGCGTGAGGCCTGTTTCCTGTGTGGAACACCATTAGTGAGGCCTAGAGAGGCCTGGTGAAGCCTGAAAGGCAGAGGCTGGATCCTTGTGTGTAAGAGATGCCAGTAGCCCTGGAGGGCAAGAGGCTTGGAAGGCAAGAGTCCTGGAAGGCTGAGGCTGGATGTTAGGTGTGAAAACATACCAGTAGCCTTTGAAGGTACGAGGGCTGGAGACCCCCATCTGGGAAGCCGTAAAGCCACAGCTGTGGTAGAACAAATCTGAAGCAGCTAAATCCCGGCAAAGGTAAAACACTGCTTGATGTGGACATTTATATTGTTACCTTGCTGAAGGCTGTATCTGGAGCCAAGTGGATTTCATGTCACTGGAAAGGCTCTTGGACATTATATGTGTAATATGTCGCCGAGCCACTGAGATGGTCTCGGTTATGAATGGTTTATGATAAATAATAAACTGCTGGATTGTGAAATACCGGAAAGTTGTTGCATGTGTGCTTTAGTTGACCCGGTGAAGCGAGTGTCCCCCAGCATGATGACTAGCGCTGCCTTACATGTGGTGGAGAATGCGGGCAACTGCAGCCCGGTTGCTAGGGGCAACTGCAGCTCGGTTTCTAGGGGCAACTGCAGCCTGGTTGCTAAGGGTAACGGCACAGGACGACAAGTGTGGATACAAGCATCTTGCTGTGGCTCGGTGGGGTCAAAAAGATTAAAGCATCTTGCTGTGACTCGGCAGGGTTACGAAAATTGTCCTCGCACTCAAACCTGGTTTGCTGTGGCTCGGCGGGGTCACAAAGATTAAAGCATCTTGCTGTAACTCGGCAGGGTAACGAAAATTGTCCTCGCACTCAAACCTGGTTTGTTGTGGCTCGGTGGGGCCACTAAAATTTTCTGGGGAGAGCGGTGTGAAGTGTCTAGTGTGAATAGTGTACCGTGATGGCTGTGAATGGAGCAGCCAATGAAAATTAAGCTATTGAGCGATTAAAATGCCAGTTAAAACCGCAGCAGGTATTTGAGAAACGTCTACAGGACATGGTGCAGGAACGGCAGGAGCTGTGGGCACCGTATAGAATGGCAGCAGTGGACCATTCTGTGAACTCTCCGGGGGCACCAGTATTGTCCCAGAGTGCCCGGGGAGGTGGTAAGAGATGTTGTGATCTGGGTCCTAAGACTATTGCTGATTTTTTTTGTAAAAATTCCCCTCCCGGTGTGGTTGTTCAAAAGGGGGTGGAGTCTAAAAAAAGGGGTGGATTTTCACAAGAGCGTGGAGTATAGAAAACCAAAATTTGTTAGTGGTTGTGGGTTGGTACCGCCTAAAAATGACAATTTGACCGTTGATAACGGGGTAGCTCCAGTAGAAGGGGTTGACATCAAGGTGGGAGGTGACTTGTTGGTCCACGACACCATGGAGAGTGACACAGACCCCACAACTGACAGTGACACTACTTTCATAGTGTGGATCCTCCTTTAGAGGCAGAAGAGGAGGTGATGTTGCCAGTAGCAACCTCCGGTACAGTACTGAGACAGAAGGATCAGGATCTGCCAGCCCTGAAAGAGGAGGTGGCCAGTCATTACCAAGAGCTGGAGCCTATCAGGCAGCAGTGTCAGAGTGACGTGCAACAACTATGGGAAAACCTGGAGAACGTGTCCTCAGACCAGCGGAGCCTGGAGTCTGAACGGCAGAAAATATACCAGGTTGTGAGGAATTTACAGCGAGTCCTGGAGGGAAGCAATGAGGAAATTAACCAATGGAAGGAAGTGTTCCAGGAAATTAAGGAGGACTGCCGCAAAACCAAGGAGGAGGTTTTGCAGTTGAAGCTTGAGAAGGAGGCGCTGCAGGATGAAGTTTCTGGGCGTGAACAAAACCTAGAACGACTGCGCGAACAGTTCAACCGGGAGCTTTGTGAATCCAAGAAGGAATATGGTGAACGCAGTGGGGAACTGCAACAAATTAAGAGAGACTATGAGGATCTCCTCAAGGTTAAGGAAAAACTAGAGGAGGATAAGGGGGATGCAGAGCACATGCGCCAAGTGGTTGAGACCACTCTGCAGGACACCCGTGATGAAAATGATGATCTCCGCAGGAAGACCCTAGATCTGGAAGCTCAGGAGAAGGAGCTGCAGACGTTCTGTGATGATCTCCAGAGGGCAGAGATGTGCCTTAAGGAAAGTTTCTGCAGGATGGAGGAGTCTATCGGAGAAGGGAGGTATGAAGCAAATGCCTCTTTGAATAATGCGAGCTTCGGTGATTTGGTGGATGTAAAAGCCGAGATCAGGGAGCTCAAGGAGACGCTACAAGCCCATTTGAAGCAAGAGAAGCTTGAGAGACTGGCTGTTGAGAGCCGAGTGGGCGCATTGGAGACAGAGAGGTATGAGAGAACTCTACTGGTAAAGGAGCAGTTGAGGCAGGAAGAGCTTCAGAGATGGGCTGCTGAGAGGCGAGTAGCTGAGCTAGAGGAAGAGGTTTTTGAGCTCAAAAGTCGCCTAGCAAAGTATCACTCAGTGAACGAGGCCTCCTTGGAGAAGGAAAAGGGCAAATAAGTTGCACTTACTCCTTTATACCATGAGAAGGTGGACCTGAGGAGAGCTAAGAGTGTGTTAACAGAAGATAAGTATGAGATGGAAGTGGTCAAGACGAAAATTCTTGAATTTGTAGCTGTGAGTCAGCTCAGGGGAAGCATACAGGGTGAAGAAGCTGAAAGTCAGTTGCCCCTGAATCCTGAGCTAGATGATCGTTTGGAGACCACTGGTGAGACAGAAACCTCTCGGTACAAGTGCCTCATAGATGTACCCGAGGATTTGAGAGAAGAATGCACCAGTGAATCCGTGCATGAAGAGTTTAAGAAGGCCGTGGGAGCCTGTAAGGTGTACTCGACCTCAGAAGCTAAACAGCTGTTGGTCCTGTCCACAACCGAAGTCACAGTGAAGAGGGTGGCTATCTTAAGTGACATGCACTGGCGATGTATTCGCACAAAGAGGTTTGTCCGGTTAAAGACGGAACAAGCCATTAGACAACTGGAGCTTATGAGAAAAGCTCAAAGTCTGCGTGAAGAGGTCATCCGGGTGCCTCATCCTCTGGTAAGAAAGCTCATTGGGAGAAATGGCCGAGCCATGCAGATGATGGTAAAGAAGTCTTGTGTGTTGAAAGTAAGCAGTCCACGTGATCGTCAGAACTGGATACCAGATGAAGACAGCATGGTGTCATTCTCCGCTGTAGGAACGGAAGAAAGTCTTGCATATATACGCATGCTGATGGAGTACCGAGTGACCTACCTGCGAGAGGTAGAACAGTTGAATCTCGCTAGACTGCGAGTGGAAAGACAGCATCGTCTGAGCAGCAGAAGATGGCAGCCATCTATAAATTGTGAGACCAGACAGAGAAAGGGCCCTTCAAATAATAGAACGGCTACAGTAGAAGTTAGAGACTTTCCAAGATGTCCTAAGGATAGTGAGCGTGGGTTTAGAGGTAGTGAGACCTCCAGTAACTCAGGTCTGAGTGGCCCATACAAACGACCCAATAGAGTACGGGACAGTACGGAGTCGAACCGGACCTTAGATACCAGGGCATGTGAGTCACACTGCTGTATTGACCGCTGTGAGCGGGGGAGATCTGACAAGGTTCCGACTGACCGCTGGGAGCGGGGGAGGTCTGACAAGGTTACGACTGACCGCTGGGAGCGGGGGAGGTCTGACAAGGTTACAACCCAGAAATGTGACTTAACGAAGTCAGAGACAATGACAGATGGTAGGTCCCTAAGGAATGGGCTAATGTCGATGACTAATGTTCCAGGGGCTGAGCAGCGCAATTGTCAAGTACATGGTCTCTGTGTGAACGGTGGGTTATAATGTGATTGTGTATATTATGTGTTCAACCCCACAAGACTGAACAGAGGGGGGGGATATGTAATTCAGCGGCTTACGGCATTACTGTAATGGTCCAGGGTGTGTTTCGGCTGACCATGTACCTCCCCTTCAGGTGACTGATCACATGACTGTGACATCAGCACAGGTCCTGTGCACACAGAAGGTCTGATCACATGACTGTGACATCAGCACAGGTCCTGTGTGCATTGGAAGATATATAAACCCTGGTAGTTTTGAAACAGGGTTGAAAGGCATGAGGCCTGTTCCCTGTGTGGGACACCATTATTGAGGCCTAGAGAGGCCTGGTGAAGCCTGAAAGGCAGAGGCTGGATCCTTGTGTGTAAGAGATGCCAGTAGCCTTGGAGGGCAAGAGGCTTGGAAGGCAAGAGTCCTGGAAGGCAGAGGCTGGATGTTATGTGTGAAAACATACCAGTAGCCTTTGAAGGTACGAGGGCTGGAGACCCCCATCTGGGAAGCCGTAAAGCCACAGCTGTGGTAGAACAAATCTGAAGCAGCTAAATCCCAGCAAAGGTAAAACACTGCTTGATGTGGACATTTATATTGTTACCTTGCTGAAGGCTGTATCTGGAGCCAAGTGGATTTCATGTCACTGGAAAGGCTCTTGGACATTATATGTGTAATATGTCGCCGAGCCACTGAGATGGTCTCGGTTATGAGCGGTTTATGATAAATAATAAACTGCTGGATTGTGAAATACCGGAAAGTTGTTGCATGTGTGCTTTAGTTGACCCGGTGAAGCGAGTGTCCCCCAGCATGATGACTAGCGCTGCCTTACAAACTGTATAGCAGACTCTCTCCTTTCTAATGGGAATTTGTCGTTACTGTGGCCCTGCTCTATGTGTCTTTAAATTCTTAGTTGGGCTTTTCCTAAATTTGGTCAGTCATTGGACTCACTGCATACCCTATAACTGTATAGCAGACTCTCTCCTTTCTAATGGGAATTTGTCGTGACTGTGGCCCAGCACTATGTGTCTTTAAATTCTTAGTGGGATTTTTCCTAAATTTGGTCAGCCTTTGTACTCACTGCATACCCTATAACTGTTTAGCAGACTCTCTCCTTTCTAATGCGAACATGTCATACTCGTTACTGTGGCCCTGCTCTATGTGTCTTTAAATTCTTAGTGGGGTTTTTCCCAAATTTTGGCATCCCTTGCAGTCACAGCATGGGCATTACCACTATAGGAGACCCTCTCCTTTATAATAGGAACATTTTTTTTTCTGAGACCCTCCTCTATGTCTCTTCAAAGGGGTATTGGGTTACGTCCAAATTTTTGGCAGCCCTTGCCGTCACTGCATACGCAATAATAGTATAGGAGACCCACTCGTTAATTATGGGAACAATAAAGCATAGCCGGCTGATGGCTCTCTATCAATAGCGAGGGCCGACTGCTGGCCTTTTAAGAATAGTAAGGGCCGCCTGATGGCCCTATAAAAATAGGCTTTGTGGACTTTCAGAGTCCCTCCATCATAAATGAAACAGGATGTGCCTGATGTGTCACACTCCACATTACCAGATAAGGTTGTAAAATGTTAAAATGACATTTCCCGGTGAATGCATTTGTCCTAAAAAATAACATAGAAAAAAACAAAAAACAATAGGATCTTTCTTTAGTATAAAAAACAGAGTCGCCATTGAAACCTCAATGTAATCACATTGTTCAGCTCCTGCTCCACCTCCTCCATCTCCGAAATGACCACATCAGTCACAAGCTGAAAGCACTGCAGCACTGCCTTGGCCAAGCGGCAACAGGCTGTGCTGAAGATAACATGCTTAATGCTTAGGTGACATACCGCCCAGCGCTGCAGTTGTTGAAAGCTGTAACACAGCAGCCTGATCTGTGGCTCTCACCCCTGAACATACAGCCAGGCATGGTCGTGTGTGACAATGGGCGGAACCTGGTGACGGAGAAATGACAGCCGGAGTAGATACGGTTTCCCTCTATGCCAGTCCTTTCACCGAGCTAAAGAATATGGCTGTGGTGAAATACAACTCCCACTGAGAAGCTGTTTCAGATTGAAAAACATTGGGCCCACCAGAGGATTTGATTCTGAGGGCTTACCCTTCTCCCCCGCTTAAGAGCCCCATAGCAGCTGCAAAGTTAGCGCTATCATGAACTCTCCTGATGTAGAAGCCAGGGCACACCAGAGGATTCTCTGGTGGGATTGTCCAACCCTGCCGAGAAGCAGTCCTGGCTAAGAAAAGTGTGTGGGAAGGTTCCCGGACACTCTATGGCTGCTTTTTTAGAGGTGGAAATCCACGCAAACACGGGGAGAGCATACAAAATCCTTGCAGATGTTGTCCTTGCTGGGATTTGAACCCAGGATCCCAGCGCTGCAAGGCTTCAGTGCTAACCACTGATCCAATGTGCTGCCGTTCACCCTCTGATATCTAACAGGCTGGAGAAACTTGCACCTACTGCCACTCTATCTTCAGCTCCTTTGTGAGAAACTAATGTATTTGGGCAGCCACTCAGTCAACCAAATAAAATTCCTGAGAAGGAAATTGGGGATGGCTTCATTACTGGTACTGGGGGCAGTGCTAATACCATGGCGTTGTACCATAGTTTACTGGAAATATTCCAGGCTGGTAGGAGGCAAGCAGATTCCCACAGAAAAGTACCAGCAGTAATGTTCAGGGACTCACGCTTGTAGAAGGCGGAGACAACACCGGGATAAATAGTGGCGACTGGGGACCGGGTATGGAAACCCGGCCGCCGCCTGCATGAGGTTGTGAAAATCTTCCGCCTCCACTAGCTTAAAAAGCCACATTTCAAGTGAAAGCAGCTTTAGAGGACTTCCTGGGAGAAATGACAGCTGCAGTAGATATGGTTTCCCAAGTCTTTTCACCAAGCTAAAGAATATGGCTGTGGTGAAATACAACTCAGCCAAAAAAGCTGTGGACTGACTCTGTACCGTCCCTGGCCTCATTCACTTGACTTGTTTGTGGTTAGGCGGTGCTTCCCAGTAAGTTCTATGGCTGCTTTTATACTGTGGATTCGACGTGCGAGCTGATGTTGGACGGACTGCCATTGCTTCTGCAACAAACTGCATTAGAGGACTTCCTGGGAGAAATGACACCCAGAGTAGATTCGGTTTCCCTCTATATCAACCAGTCCTTTCACTGAGCTAAAGAATATGGCTGTGGTGAAATACAACTCTCAGCAAAAAAAAGCTGTGGACTGGCTCCGTACCGTCCCTAGCCACATTCACCTGTCCACGTGTTTGTGGTTAGGCGGTCCTTCCCAGTAAGTGCACTGGGGAGGGCACTGGTAATGTTTTGGGACCCGTGCTTGTGGAAGGCGGAGACGATACCAGGAGAAATAGTGGTGGCTGGGGACCAAGTATGGACACCCGGCCGCCGCCGGCATGAGGTTGTGAAAAGCTTCTGCCTCCACGAGCCTAAAAGGCCATATTTCAAGTGCAAGCAGCTGCCCAGAAATCTGGCAGCTTAGTATTGTGGCCTATGGGAGGGTGGGTGGCTGGCTGCATACTTGCATTTGCATTCCAAGTAACAGAAAACGAAGGAGATGGTGGCCTCTATCATCATCATGGCCTCACCTTGGCAATATGCACTCTCCTGAAGGAGAAGCCAGGGCCCACCGGAGGAGTCTCCGGTTTTCTGGTGGGCCCATCCAACCCTGCCGAAAAGCAGCCCTGGCTAAGAAAAGTGTGGGGGAAAGTTCCCGGACACTCTATGGCTGATTTTTTAATGTGGATCGGACGTTTTCATTTCTAGTGGAAGCAGCTTTAGAGGACTTCCTGGGAGAAATGACAGCTGGAGTAGATATGGTTTCCCAATTCCTTTCACCAAGGTAAAGAATATGGCTGTGGTGAAATACAACTCAGCAAAAAAAGCTGTGGACTGGCTCCGTACCGTCCCTGGCAACATTCACTTGACCACATGTACTTGACCATGTGTTTGTGGGTAGGCGGTCCTTCCCAGTGAGTTCACTGCGGAGGGCACGGGTAATGTTGTGGGACCTGTGCTTGTGGAAGGCGGAGACGACACCTGGACAAATAGTGGCGGCTGGGGACCGAGTATGGATACCTGGTCGCCACTGCCTTAAGATTGTGGACAGCTTCCGCTTCCACGAGCCTAAAAGGCCACATTTCAAGCGCAAGCATCTGTCAAAAATTTGGCAGTATAGTATTGCAGCCTGTGGGTGGGTGGCTGGCTGCATACTTGCGCTTGCATTCCAAGGAATGGGGTAGGAAAAACTGAACACTACAACGACAGGTGCATGGTGGGAGGCATCTTCACATGCGCCAAGGATCACTTATGATGGGCACACTTTTAGGCCGTGACCTGGGAGTCAGAGATGCTTCCAGGGGTCTTCCCCATGCTGTTTTCATGTCTTTTCAGCACTGTATGCATGTGTCTGATGATGTGTCACACACCACATGGCCAGATAAGGTTGTAAAATGTTAAAATGACATTTCCCAGTGAATGCATTTGTCTTGGTTGAAAGCAATGCAAAAGTGCAACAACACATCAAAAACCCTATGTGTGAACATAGCCCAAGGTGTGGAGGAGTATTTTTGGTTTTGGCTATTTATTTTGCCTTATACACATTTGATTACCCTGGAAAGGATGTTCCTTAATATATTTCCCAGGAAAATCCATTTTGGATTTGTTTTTGTATGTTTTATTGTGAGTCCGTAAAAGTGGCGTAATACCTCTGACAGCATTGTTGACAGCAGTGACATGGGAGTCATAAATGCTTCCAGGGGTCTTTCCCATGCCATTTCAGCACTTTTCCCATCGATTTGGGCAATTTTTAGGCCCTCTGCAGACCGCCAGGGGGAGCCGCCTGAAAAATGCTCGAGTTTCCCATAGACTTACATTGGGCTTGTTGCTCGGGCCGAGACTCGAGTATTCCAATTTGCTCGACCCAAGCAACGAGTACCCGAGCATTTTAGTGCTCACTCATCACTAGTCATAACGTTTTCTATGCGGGCTAGGAATTGCGGAAATGGAGTGTTTCTTTTCCAAGCGTTGGCTATCATTTGCTTTGCCATTAAAAAGAGAAATGTGAGAAGTCTTATCAAGTCCAAGTGAGGGTGGATGATTTGTGATGCAATAAGGCTTTCCACTCATCTCTACTAAGGGAAGTGTGGAGTATAGTTTATTCTAAATTGTAAAGAGAGGCCCAGAAGTAACATACCTGCATACCAATCCACCACACCACACACCATAATGCAGATTATCAGTTTTGGAGGCACACCCCCAAAACAATTGGGTCAATAACAGACCATGTTGAATAACAAGGATCATGGATTGGCAGGGACCATGTGTATTGCCTACGTCAGGACCACATACCAGCACATGGGAACTTTATATGCAGATTCCATTGCATTGGAGTATAAAGGAAAGAAAATTTTCAACAAATGAAAAAATGTAAAGTATTAAGGTTTTAATTTTTTTTTTTATATTTTTTATTTTTAATGAAGTAAAATATGAAAAATAATTGTAAAAGATTTGGTATTTCCACTTTTAAGCACTAGGGGGGGGAGCAGCTGATGAAATTTGCCATGAAAACTTAGTGTACAACTAGCTCATATTACGACTGCAGTACTCCTCCCCTTCTGGGTGTTTGCAAAAAGATAAGAAAGGATGAAGTTTAGGATCACAGTGAGGAGCCATTTTGTTGGTGACTGCCAGTGATACTGACAAGTACAGTGTCACAGAGGACGGCCAGGAGCACCAGTTCTGTTAGTGCTTCTAGCTCTATCATAAGCTGGGGTTAGATATGTGGAGTGTATCAGATGCGTGATTAGATACACTTAGAGTAACACACGCTGGGATTAGATACAGGGCAAAGTGTAGTGTATCACATGATGGGATTAGATATTGGGCTCAGCGCAGTGTATCACACAGGATGGGATTAGATACACAGTATCTAATGTATGTAATGTGTGACCCCGCTCCGCCCACTTCTATGGGAGTCATAGTGTAATGTGTGACCCGCTCCCATAGAAGTAGACAGAGCAGGGTCAGACATTACACCACTATTCCCATAGCAGTGGATGGAGCGGGGTCACACATTACACCACTGCTCCCATAGAAGTGGACTGAGCGGTGTCACGCATTACACCACTGCTGTCATAGCAGTGGACGGAGCGGGGTAACACATTACACCACTGCTCCCATAGAAGTGGACGAAGCGGTGTCACACATTATACCACTGCTCTCATAGAAGTGGACAGAGTGGTGTCACGCTACACCACCGCTCCCATAACAGTGGACGGAGCGGTGTAACACATTACACCACTGCTCCCATAGAAGTGGACAGAGCGGGGTCACACATTATAACACTGCTCCTATAGAAGTGGACTGAGTGGTTTAACACATTACGCCACCGCTCCCATAGAAGTGGACGGAGCAGGGTCGTACATTACAACACTGCTCCCATAGAAGTGTATGGAGCGGGGGTCACACATTACACCACTGCTCCCATAGAAGTGGACAGAGCGGTGTGTCACATTACACTACTGCTCCCTTAGAAATGTGCTCTGTCCACTTCTATGAAAGCAGGGGTGTAATAGAATAAATGTCCTGTAGATATATAATTTCACAAGATCCCTACATATAATAAACTTGCACCCGGCGGCCGCGACCAATCAGTGAACCCTGTTACTGAGGACCGGAGAGCGTGTTTAAATTTGGCGCCAAAATCGCTGAGTCACTATGATATGTTATGCTATGAGGCGCAATGAAGAGCCATAAGGCGCTATGAAGTGCTATGAGGCACTATGCCATGAGGCACTATAAAGCACTATGAGACGCTATACGACATTATGATGCGTTATAAGGCACTGTGAAGTGCTATGAGGCACTATGATGCGTTATGAGGCACTGATGTGCTATGAGGCACTATAATGTGCTATGAGGCACTGAAGTGCTATGAGGCACTATAATGTTCTATGAGGCACTGTGAAGCGCTATGAGGTACTGTGATGTGCTATGAGGCACTGTAATGTGCTATGAGGCATTATGCTATGTGCCACGAGGCGCTATGAGGCACTATTAAGTACCATGAAGGGCTATGCTATGATGCACTATGCTATGATGTGCCATGAGGCCCTATGCTATGATGTGCCATGAGGCACTATGCTATGAGGTACTAAGATGTGCTATGAAGCACTATGCTATGACACACTATGATGTGCTATGAGGCACTATGATATGCCATGAGGCACTATGCTATGATGTGCCATGAGGCACTATGATGTGCTATGAAGCGCTATGCTATGACGCACTATGATGTGCCATGACGCACTATGATGTGCCGTGAGGCACGATGATGTGCCATGAACCGCTATGCTATGAGGCACTATGCTATGATGTGCCATGAGGCACTATGATGTGCTATGAAGCACTATGCTATGAGGCACTAAGATGTGCTATGAGGCACTATGCTATGATGTGCCATGAGGCGCTATGAGGCACTATGATGTGCTATGAAGCGCTATGCTATGACGCACTATGATGTGCCATGAGGCACTGTGAGTCACTATGGTGTGCTATAAAGCACTATGCTATGAGGCACTAAGATGTGCCATGAGGCTTATGAGGCACTATGATGTGCTATGAAGTGCTATGATGTGCCATGAGGGGCTGTGAGGCACTATGATGTTCTATAAAGCGCTGTGCTATGAGGCACTATGATGTGTTATGAAGCGCTATGATGTGCCATGAGGCACTATGATATGCTATGTGGGACTATGATGTGCCAAGAGGCGCTGTGAGACACTATGATGTGATATCTGATGTGATAACTGTGTACAGTTTTGGGCACCACATTTTAAAAAAGACATAGACAAACTGGAGCAAGTTCAGAGGAGAGCGACCAGAATGGTGACTGGTCTGCAAACCATGTCCTATGAGGAACGGTTGCAGGATTTGGGAATGTTTAGCTTGCAAAAAAGAAGACTGAGAGGAGACTTAATAGCTGTCTACAAATATGTCAAGGGCTGTCACATTGTAGAAGGATCATCTTTATTCTCATTTGCACAAGGAAAGACTAGAAGCAATGGGATGAAACTAAATGGGAGGAGACACAGATTAGATATTAGAAAAAACTTTTTGACAGTTAGGGTGATTAATGAGTGGAACAGGCTGCCACGAGAGGTGGTGAGTTCCCCTTCAATGGACGTCTTCAAACAGAGGCTGGACAGACATCTGTCTGAGATGATCTAGTGAATCCCGCTTTGAGCAGGGGGTTGGACCAGATGACCCAGGAGGTCCCTTCCAACTCTACCATTCTATGATTCTATGATTCTATGATATAAAGTGTTATGATGTGCTCTTTGTGAAGGGTGAAGAGGCTCTGTGAGGCACTGCGCTCAGATTTTTATTTAAAAGAGTAATCCATCTGAATGAAGGATAAACCTTTCCTTTGGCGGTAAATCTCAATTGTCAGACTAGCCCCACCCGAAGGAGCCAACTGATGAGACGCAGCTGGACAGCAGACCTTCACAAAGACCATGTGCTGTATTAACACCATGTGCCGTCTTATGGATGGAGTAAACAGACTGGAGGACAACAGTATAAACCTCTGAGTGTTACTTTAACATTTACTGAGCAGATTGAGGGTCATTTTTGTGGTAAATTCTGAAGCCCAATCATGAGGCTCTGTGCGGCCCAGACATGTGTCTAACTTTAGCTTAAAGGTCTAAGTTCCAGCTTCCGTCCTGAAGCCAAAATTAAAGCACGAGGCCCTTGGCCCAGATGGGGTCTTACAGAGCGCACACACACACATTTTTGAGTTTTGCGCTAACTTCCTTCAGTCTTTCCTAGTAACCATAACAAGGAAAGGGCCCCATAAACAAGGTAAACATTCACAAAGATCACTCACCACCAGCTGTACGGATTCGGAGGCTGGACCAAGTCACAGGTCTGTTCCTCTCCATCCGGCCATGCCTGAGCAATACTGGGGTGGTCAATCCCAGGCAGGGGCGCCTCCAACAGTGCGTCGATCAAAGCTGGATCTGCTGACCCCAGACAAGACAGGGGCGCAGTTCCACAGCTGCTCTCTCACTGACGTGTTGAGCTGGAGCTGCTTCTCCACTGATGCACGGAGCTGGAGCTGCCGACCCCAGACAGGAGCGCAGTTCTACTGCTGCTCTCTCACTGACGTGCAGAGCTGGAGCTGCCAACCCCAGACAGGGGCGCAGTTCCACAGCAGCTTCTCCACTGATGCACTTAGCTGGAGCTGCCGACCCCAGACAGGGGCGCAGTTCCACAGCTGCTCTCTCACTGACGTGCAGAGCTGGAGCTGCCAACCCCAGACAGGGCGGCAGTTCCACAGCAGCTTTTCCACTGATGCACGGAGCTGGAGCTGCCGACCCCAGGCAGGGGCGCCGCTCAGTCGTATCTGGATCTTCAACAAGTTCTTCCATCAAGGACTCTCTGGTACGCTCGTCATCAGGGCCGCAGGCTGGTACAAAACAGTAGCCGGAAACATGTTAGAAAACATGGGTCTCCGTTACTTCTTTTTTCACCGGCGTGCGTCTTAGGGCGCGATTTCCTGGATAGCGTCCTGCGCCTGCGTGGCTGCCAGGCCACCATAAAGTAATGTTGCGGCTGCTGCTCGCGCCTATCCGACGGAATAGCCCGCTTGGACCCACCATGGCGTTTCCAGGTCCCTTGCGCCGGCCGCACCAGAGACTGTGCCTTGTTGGAAACCGACCGACCCAGGTCTGGGAATAATCTTCTCTTCTTTCTTCTGCCGCCATTTTAACAAGGTTCCCCCTCAAGGACAGGAAACCAACTGAGGTGGTGGAGAGGCGCCGCCCTTTTAGTCTGTAGGTTTCCTGCCCAGGAAGGGCAGATCCCCTCTCTCTTTGTGGTGCTGTCATGGGTGATAGGAAAAGAACAGCGGCAACTTTGGGACTTCCAGGGCCATCTACCTCAACTAGTGGCCCCTGCTTTTGGCAAGCCCCCACAGAGAGGAGGTAGCGGTAAGCTTAGGAAGCTAGCAGTCCATTGAGGTACATGGCCAAGAAACCAGAGGGTAACATCCTGGCCTCCCTGAGAGTTTCCATGGGGCCAGATGAACTTATGGTTACAATCTGGCTTCTCCGAATGTCTCCATTGGTTCCAGGCGACCGGAGGGTCCCACCTGGCAACCCCAAACAGCATATCCATGGGGCCAGGTGACTTCATCGTTCCAACCTGGTCTCCCCAAATGTATCCATGGGCTCTCTGATGGTCAGTGGAGCACATTTGTATCTTTCCAGTCTGAGCCATATACCCTTAGGCCGGAATCATGTAGAATCCAAATCTGTGTCTCTTTTGATGGAGCCACCATGCTATCTAAATACTTTCCTGAAGGATGTTTCTCATTCTCCTTGTAAAGTGTTTCTGATTCTCCTTGATTCTTCTTGCAGCGCTACATACATCCCTGTTTATATTTACATCTGGGTAAGATCATCATTCTCACAGGTCCAGGATCAAGGTGGAAGGGGCTCATGACTCATTGTTTGAGCATTTAATCAACTTGCATAGTTTGTATCCATCCTGCTCTTTAAATTCACATCTAGCTGGCGTAGTATAATATGTCATTAGCATATTAACAAACATCATTGTTTCCAAACGAAGAGAAGTCAACATTCAATTTTATACAAATACTGGTCTGTCCTGCTTGACCAGCCACATAAATACACATACATTTACAAATCAACACAAAGATAATAATGTATTTCTCTTGGATTAACAAATCTAATCACCTGGCTGATTAAGATTATAGGCTGTATCGTCACATTATGCATATGGCCCCCCCATCCTCGGTATGCATATGGCCACCATCCTGGGTATGCAGATGGCACTCCATTCTGGGCATGCATATGGTTCCCCATTCTGGATATGCATATGTCCCCCCCATCCTGGGAATGCATATGCCCCCCCATCCTGGGTATGCATATGCCCCCACCCCATCCTGGGTATGCATATGGCCCCCATATGTTCAATGCAAAGAAAAAAGAAAAAAATGCTTCTACTCACCTTCCACGCTCCACGCACTGTCTTCTGTGTGAAGATGACTGTGGTGAGCGGTGATAACAGCTGACAGGCTGAGAACACCGCTCCCCACAGCTGCCGCAGATACTCAACCGTGACCTCCGCTGCTCGGCACTTCCTACCCGGTTGCTCCTGTCATGACATGCACTGATTGAGCAGTGCTTAGTCAGTGCGCACGATGGCAGAGGGAAAGTGAAGCTCGCAACTTACACTGCGGGCTCCACAAAGATGGCCGCAATCTCCTCCCACAGCTGTGACCTGGACAGCCCAGGAGGCGTGCCCAGGTTGCAGCTAGAGGCAGGAGGAGTGGCCTCTAATGTTAGAGATGCGGTTGCTGGCCGACCGCAGTCTCTTATGGCCATGCTTAGACTCTTGCTCACCCACTTACTGAAAATGGCAGCCCCCAGTGGCCAATGTAAAAATGAATAAATAAAAAACTAATAAAGTGGTAGATTTAATTTTGTATTAAAAATAATTGATTATATAATCAATAATTATTAATACAAAATCAAAAATCGCAGCACCTTCCTTTTAAGGAACAGGAATAAATAGTGGTCCTCTGTCATTTGCACCTACCAAATAAATGATACATGATACAAATAAATATCAACATTTGATTAATTTTTTTGGTCGATATATAGACAGTCTTATAATAATATGAAGTGGGACACAGGAAGGAAGAGGCTTCAGAATTTGTTTCATCTCTATGCGATAATGAATTTAACTTATCCTTTACACATTTAATGTTTGATCATGAGATAAACTATTTGGATATAACATTGACAGGTAATACGATAACTAATAATATAGAAATTTACCCTTACAGAAAAACAACTGATACTAATTCTATTTTAACAGCTAATTCATGTCATTCCCCCCATGTTGTCAAAACATTCCTGTGGTAGAGTTACAGTTAGGTCCACATATATTTGGACAGAGACAACATTTTTCTAATTTTGGTTCTAGACATTACCACAATGAATTTTAAAACAAAACAATTCAGATGCAGTTGAAGTTCAGACTTTCAACTTTCATTTGAGGGTATCCACATTAAAATTGGATGAAAACAGTTTGGGAGATAGAGGATATTCCAACAGAAATCTTATGCGTGCGTCTAATTTGGTAAATAAAATGGACAGGGGCAAACTATTGCAGGAACACAACAGAGGTTTTATCAGTAACACTTCACAATATAGTCCCCAATTCTCTCATAACACAGAAATTATTAATACATATTTACCTATTCTAAATGAGGATAATAAAATGGCAGAAGTTTTGAAAAATACAAAAGTATTGCAACCAGGGCACCAACTCTGGCAAATATTTTGTCTCTGAGCTACTTTCAAAAAACTAAACCCAATACATCACTTACCTGGTTTTTTTAAGTGCGGCCACAATCCCTGCAAAGCAGTTTTTATGCAGAACATAGGAAAAATAAATTCCAATCAGTTGTATCAAAAAAAGAATATACTATCCACAATTTTATTAACTGTTATACTACAGGCATTATCTATTTGATAGAATGTACTGATTGTGTCCTACAGTATGTAGGTTGCACAACAGGACCATTGAAAACAAGAATCAGAAGGCATTTATCGGATGCGGCTAATCCGGCAGCATTCAATACCTCGGCCGTTTCAAAGCATTTTGCCATGGAGCACAAAGGTCATCTGAGTGCATGTAGATTTGTGGGGATCGAGAAAGTACACAGACCCTGGAGAGGAGGTAACTTTCTCTATTTAGTAATTTAAGTTTAGAGTTTTTGGATTTTTATGCTACAGACAAGAGTTCCGTTAGGTTTGAATAAACGGAAAGATCTGATTTTACAATATAATTAATTATTTAACAATGTGTCTATGTATTATGCATAATAGTTTTATTTTTCACTGTTTTTTTCCTTTTTTTTTAATATTCTTTTTGATATATGTTTGTTATCTGTGGTTAGGTTTCCAGTTATGTTTGGCAGAGGGTTCAATTTCAGGTGCAGGAGATTGATGTGTGACGCCCTGCTTCCTTTTTCTTTGTAACCTTGGTTATAAATGAACTTGTTAGTCTCCATGATACTTACCATGATTAAGGCGCTTCGCCGAAATGCGTCGGTCTGTGTTCCTTGGATGTCCTAAAGGTGTTTGCATGTTTTTAATCTTCCCATGATGGATTAATAAAGAACGTATTTTTTAAAAACATTTTTCTTCGCTGGAGGATTTTTTCCCTTTTTTTTCCTATTTTGTCTTCACGTTCCTGACTAGAGTGCCTCCGGGCGAAGGTTACTGAGGATCTCCTGGATACTTGTTCCTACAACTGAATGGTGAGCTGACTTTCCATTTGCCCTAATACCCTTCTTTTTTTCCAAATACATCCCCTGCTACATATATACAGTTAGGTCCAAAAATATTTGGACAGTGACACAAGTTTTGGCATTTTAGTTGTTTACCAAAAAGTATTCAAGTTACAGTTATATAATCAGAATGGGCTTAAAGTACAGACTTTAATTTGAGGGTATTCACATCCTAATTGGAGTGAGGGAAAAGGGTTTAGGAATTACAGCTTTTTAATATGCTGTTGCCTCTTTTTAAAAGTACCAAAAGTAATTGGACAATAATTCCAAAAGCTCCTTAATGGGCTGCATGGGTTATTCCCTCATTAATCCATCATCAATTAAGCAGGTAAAATGTCTAGAGCTGATTCTAGGTATTGTATCTGCATTTGGCAGATGATGCTGTGAATCCACAACATGCGGTCAAAAGAACTCTCAATAAAATAAAAATAGAACATCATAAGGCTGAAAAAATGAAGAAATCAATCAGGGAGATAGCAGGAATCTAAGGAGTAACCAAATCAATGGTCTGGTACACTCTGCAAAAAAGAGGGCACTGGTGAGCTTGGGAACTCCAAAAGGCCTGGACATCCACAGAAGACAACAGTGGTGGATGATTGCAGAATCCTTTCCATGGTGAAGAAAACCCTTTCACTACATCCACCCAAGTGGAGAATACTGTCCTGGTAGTAGGTGTTTCAGTATCTAAATCTACCATAAAGAGATGTCTTCATGAGAGCAAATATAAAGGGTTCATCACAAGGTGCAAACCATTAATCAGCCTTATAAATAGAAAGGCCATATTAGACGTTATAAAAAAAACATCTAAAGAAGCCAGCCCAGTTTGGTAAAGCATTTTTTGGACAGATGAAACTAAGATCAACCTGTACCAGAATGATGGGAAGAAGAAAGTGTGGAGAAGACTTGGAACGGCTCAAGATCCAAAGCACACCACATCATCTGTAAAACATGGTAGAGACAGTTTGATAGAATGGGCTTGCATGGCTCCCAATGGCAGCGGGTCACTAGTGTTTATTGATGATGTGACCAAAGACAAAAGCAGCCAGATGAATTCTGAAGTGTACAGGGTGATACTTTCTGCTTAGATTCAACCAAATGCAGCAACGTTGATTGGACAGTGCTTCACAGTATAGATGGACTGTGACCCAAAACATACTGCAAAAGCAGCCCAGGAGATTTTTAAGGCAAAGAAGTGGAATATTCTACAATGGTCGAGTCAATCGCCAGATGTCAACCACATCGAGCATGCATGTCACATGCTTATGACAAATCTTTAGGCAGAAAAGACCCATAAACAAACAACAGAAGTCAGCTGGAGTAAAGGCCTGGCAAAGCATCACAAAGGTCAAAACCCCACATTTAGTGACGTCCATGGCTTCCAGACTTCAGGCAGTCATTGCCTGCTAAGGATTTTCTACAAAGTATTAAAAATTAACATTTTATTTATGGTAAAGATAATTTGTCCAATTACTTTTGAGCTCCTAAAATAAGGAGACTTTGTAGAAAAATGATTGCAATTCCTAAATGTTTCACAAAATATTTTTGTGCAACCTCTTTAATTAAACTAGAAAGTCTATGTAGCGTCGGCGTCCCTGCCTCCTGCTAGGCAGGGACGCTGTTCCCCTCACCTCTCTGCTCCGTGCCCGGCGGCTTCCTCCCGCTCTGCTTGCAGCGCCCGCTCTCCCCCGGTCACTGTGCTTAGGGCGCGCGCGCTCCCCCTCTCTTAAAGGGGCCGCGCGCGTCGCCCTAAGGAGTCCCCGGCCAATGGCCGGAGGATCCCTCCATATATAAGGCACCTCCTCCAAAATGGAGGTGCCCGAGCAATGTTGTTGCACTGTTCACTACTCTGCTTCAGCCCTCAGGTCCCGTTTCCAGTTACCTGCCAGTTTCCTGCCAGTTTGCTGTCTGATTCCTGCCTGTTATCCACTTACCCATTTGCTAGCCTGAGGTCCGAAGGTCTGCCTTCCGACTCCTGTCAGTCTGTCTATGGACCAGCTAACCCGCTCACCTGGGAGCGCTCATCTGCTACCTGCCTGTTAGCCTACCTGGAGGCTCCGCCGTCACGTGCTGTGACCACCTGCCAGTCCAGAGACTCTTGCCCGCTCACCTGGGAGCGCTCATCTGCTACCTGCCTGTTAGCCTACCTGGAGGCTCCGCCGTCACGTGCTGTGACCACCTGCCAGTCCAGAGACTCTTGCCCGCTCACCTGGGAGCGCTTATCTGCTACCTGCCTGTTAGCCTACCTGGAGGCTCTGCCGTCACATGCTGTGACCACCTGCTTATCCAGAGACTCTCGCCTGCTCACCTGGGAGCACTCATCTGCCATCTGCCTGCTAGCCTACCTGGAGGCTCAGCCGTCACAGGTCGTACCTGCCCGTTTACCCAGAGACTGTCCCGGTCACTTGCCGTGACCTCCTGCCCGTTTACCCAGAGACTGTCCCGGTCCCTTGCCGTGACCTCCTGCCCGTTTACCCAGAGACTGTCCCGGTCCCTTGCCGTGACCTCCTGCCCGTTTACCCAGAGACTGTCCCGGTCACTTGCTGTGACCTCCTGCCCGTTTACCCAGAGACTGTCCCGGTCACTTGCCGTGACCTCCTGCCCGTTTACCCAGAGACTGTCCCGGTCACCTGCTGTGACTGCCTGCCTGTCTTCCCTGGTCGCCACCCGCTTCCTTACAAGGACCGCCCCCTTGTATAAGTTGCTCAGAGGTTCCGCCTCCCAGACCCGTTACAGTCTACAATTGAATTGCATATCAGTTGTTTAATTTTAAATCAAAAGTAGTGGCATGCAGAGCCCAAATCATGAAGATACGGTCAATGTCCAAATATTTCTGGACCTAACTACATCTGTGTATGATGTGGTGGGAAATGCTGTTCAACAGTGAATAGACAGTTGAAATTAGATCACTGGAGTGTGGAGATGATTGGCCAATACAGGTGCTTCTCACAAACTTAGAATATCAAAAAGTTAATTTATTTCAGTTCTTAAATACAAAAAGTGAAACTCATATTATATAGAGTCATTACAAACAGAGTGATCTATTTCAAGTGTTTATTTCTGTTAATGTTGATGATTATGGCTTACAGCCAATGAAAACACAAAAGTCATTATCTCAGTAAATTAGAATAATTAACAAAAAAACCTGCAAAGGCTTCCTACATGTTTAAATAGGTCTTGTAATCTGTTTCAGTAGGCTCCACAATCATGGGGAAGACTGCTGACTTGACAGATGACAAGGCAGTCATTAACACACTCCACAAGGAGGGTAAGCCACAAAAGGTCATTGCTAAAGAAGCTGTCTGTTCACAGAGTGCTGTATCCAAGCATATTAATGGAAAGTTGAGGGGAAGGAAAAAGTGTGGTAGAAAAAGATGCACAAGCAACCTGGATAACCTCAGCCTTTAAAGGATTGTTAAGAAAAGGCCATTCAAAAATTTGGGGGAGATTCACAAGGAGTGGACTGCTGCTGGAGTCATTGCTTCTAGAGTCACCACACACAGATGTATCTGTGACACCCCAGGGGTCTGGTTGCCACAGTGATAGAGATATTACGTCTGAGAGCAGGTGGGAGGTCCTTTGGTCAGGGATCCTGTGCATGCCACACCTCCTGCCCAGTCTTGGGAGGGGAAGGACTTCCCCTATATAAACCCGGGGCTGAGGCAGAGTGAGTGAGAAAGAAGACAGAACAAGAGTAGAGAAGAGAAGCAGCATAGCAAGAAACATCAGGAGCTCTGTGGGGAGCAGTGTTACAACGAGTCAGGGGCTGGCAGCTGCAGAGCTCGCCCTGACTGAGAAGATTTCTAACCGGACCCGGAGTCCGAGGCTGTGGGGACTAACTCCTACCCAGCGGCAGAAACCGTCCGGCAGAGGATTTCAGGTCCTCTGGCCCAGAAGCCCGAAGGCACGGTCACACGCGTGGGACCAGCACCGCCATCGTGGAGCGGAAGCCATTAGAAGGCCCCGAGTCACCGGCCATACGGGTGAGCACCACACGGTACACTCAGGGACGTGGGCTACTTATTCCCGCCTCTAGCAAGGTAGCCAGAAGAGTACAGTTAGTTGGGAAAGCCTACAACTCCGCCTGGCCAGGGGAAATCCCATCTGCTCAAGGACTGACCAGGCCCCTATCACTAGCAAGTACTCCGGGAGGGTCTTTCTTTGTCACCAGTAAAGACCCTGAACTACACCGCACCGTCTCTGAGTGGTTCCTGCTACCCCCATCATCCACGTCGGCTGCCCTGAGGCCATACCCCTCCCGTTGGGGGTTATACCATCCACGCTGCACCATCCTTCCACCGGCCTCAGCGGTCTGCCCTGCAGCGGCAGCTCCATAGCTGCATTCAACGGGTGGCGTAGTCACCAACCATCTACTGCTAGTACATCGCCGCTCAGTTTGGCTCCCTGGGCACGGACCGGGTCGCCGCCACGAGACTACAACCCTCAAGAGATCCGGCTCCGGGTAAGCTCCCGCGTGCGCATCGCAGCGCGACACAGGCCCAGGGGCGCGTCATATCCAGGATATGGGCTTCAAGTATAGCATTCCTTGTTTCAAACCACTCATGACAAATAGACAATGCCAGAATCGTCTTACCTGTACCAAGGAGAAAAAGACCTGGACTGTTGCTCAGTGATCCAAGGTGTTGTTTTCAGATGAAAGTAAATTTTGCATTTCATTTGGAAATCAAGGTCCCAGAGTCTGGAGGAAGAGTGGAGAGGCCACAATCCAAGCTGCTTGAGGTCTAGTGTGAAGTTTCCGCAATCAGTGATGGTTTGGGAAGCCATGTCATCTGCTGGTGTAGGTCCACTGTGTTTTATCAAGACCAAAGTCTACGCAGCCGGCTACCAGGAAATTTTAGAGCACTTCATGCTTCCCTCTGCCGACAAGCTTTTTGGAGATGGAAATTTCATTCTCCAGCAGGACTTGGCACCTGTATCACTGTGCTTGATTGGCCTGCAAACTCGCCTGACCTTAACCCCATAGAGAATCTATGGGGTATTGTCAAGAGGAAGATGAGAGACACCAGACCCAACAATGCAGACGAGCTGAAGGCTGCTATCAAAGCAACCTGGGCTTCCATAACACCTCAGCAGTGCCACAGGCTGATCGCCTCCATGCCATGCCGCATTGATGCAGAGTGCATTTACTGAACATACATTTCAGTAGGCCAACATTTCAGATTTTAAAATCATTTTTCAAGCTGTTGTTATAAAGTATTCTAATTTACTGAGATAATGATTTTTGTGTTTATTATTTGCTGTAAGCCATAATCATCAACATTAACAGAAATAAACACTTGAAATAGATCACTCTGTTTGTATTGACTCTATATAATATAGGAGTTTCACTTTTTGTATTGGAACTGAAATAAATTAACTTTTTGATGATATTCTAATTTTGTAAGAAGCACCTGTATGTTCATATGATGTAAAAGCATACAAGAGGTCAAAACAAGGCAGGCAACCAGACAGACAATGTTTTTATTTTCATTTATGTGAAATATTCTGAAGAAGAGATTGAATATTTCTCTCTTAGTACCTCAAAAGACACAAAGCCTGAAAATTTTAAAAAATTTATGAACTTTATCAAAGCTACTTGCACACCACTATGAAAAGGTAGTCTCATCTGCATCGGGTAGGAAGGCCCTACTGTGCTATAGAGATTAAATAGGAAATTGACGAGTAATACGTTTGCCCGAAAATTTTATCTTCCTCCCAAATCTTAAGGGAGCGGTGCATTAAAGGGCTCCATAGTGAAGGTCTGAACACTAGGGGATCTATAATAGAGAATTAATAGGCAATGGGGAAACATTAGAAATTTCCAGTAAGATCCATAGCGGCATATCAGCAATAAAGTATAATATAGAAATTTGCGCTATGGTATCTTACTGATAGTAGCGGCAAAGGTTGGTGACTCCTAGGCCTTCATCCCACTTATATGATGTCAGGGTGCGGAGAGTGATATGAGGTCATCCATCCTTATACATAAAAGGTGAAAGGCTCTTTCAGGTGGCATAATAAATATGCAGGGACAGAAACTAACATGGTATGGAAGAAGTAAAGGAGCTTTGGGAGTACTGTTATTTTGACAGTGTTAATTCTGCCTAGCCAAGAAGTAGTTATTGGAGACCAACTTGGACATAAGCGTGGAAATGGAGTGTAGCATAGGTGGGTAGTTAGCTGTATAAAAATCCTGGTCTGAACAAGGAGTGGTTAGGATATCAGCTGACATGATTTGGAGGAGGAGAACTGAGATGAATTTGTGATCTATCTGATAGAAAGAGGAATGGGAATTGAGATAAAAGAATAAATATTTTGCTGTGAGGTGGAGATCTCTACAGCAGAGTCAGCAATATCAAAGGATTGTATTAAGGAGGAGAAAATCAATCAAATGGCTCTGTCTGGATGAGAGGCTAAGCATAATAGAGAAGCTCTATCTAAAGCAGAGTGTAAAACTAAGTTGAAGTCCCCTGCCACTGGTAAGAATCCCTTCCCATACGATCAAATGAACTTGAATATATTGGGATACAATTACTTGGTATTAGTTAGGAGCATAGTATGAGACTACTGTCAATTGAGTATTAAATCGCATTCTCTGAAGGAGGAGGTAACAACTAGTCAGGTCTTCCATTCTTAGTGTATAGATAAAGTGCAGATTCTTCCTAAAGGCTTTGAGGATGCCCCTTTATTTCTCAGTCGAACATGTCCAGTAGATCAATAGGAAATGCAGACTTAAAAATCAGGGACTCAATGATGGAGAGGATCTGGTTTCTTGCAAACATAGAATATCAGCGTTTACTGACTTATAAAACTGGAGAAGTGAGGGGTTGGGATTCAGCAAGTGCAGGGTAAAGCTAGGAGTATTAACATCATTCCTCAGGCTTTATTGAAAATGGTAAGGGGTAGTGTTGAGCGAGCACTAAAATGCTCGGGTGCTCGAAGCTCGGGCCGAGCTCGCCGTGATACTCGGGTGCTCGACCCGAGCAACGAGCCCAATGTTAGTCTATGGGAGACTCGAGCATTTTTGCGGTGGCACCCCCGGCAGTCTTTTAAAAGCCTAACAAGTGCCCAAAACGATAGTGACAGTGCTCAAATGACATGGGGACAGCATGGGGATCGCCCCAGGAAGCATTTCTGACCCCCAGGTCACTGCTGTCAACAACGTGGTCAGAGGTATTAAGCCACTTTTACAGGCTCACAATAAAACGTTCAAAAATGAAAGTGAAACTTTTTTCCTGTGAAATATGTTAAGGAACATCCTTTCCAGGGTAAAGACTTGTGTATAAGTTAAAATAAATGACCAAAAACAAAAATACTCCTCCACACCTTCGGCTATGTTCACAAGTAGCATTTTTTATGCGTTTTTGCACTTTTGTATTGCTTTCAACTATGACAAATGCATTCACCGTGAAATGTCATTTTAACATTTTACAACCTTATCTGGCCATGTGCTGTGTGACACATGCATAAAGTGCTGAAAAGACAAGGGAACAGCATGGGGAAGACCCCTGGAAGCATCTCTGACTCCCAGGTCACTGTCTAAAAGTGTGCCCATCATAAGTGATCCTTACCGCATCAGAAGATGCAGACTTGCAACTATCCCCATGCAAGTTCTAGTCCCAGGGCAGTGTTCAATTGTACCTCCCCCATTCCTTGCAATACAAGCTCAAGTATGCAGCCTGCCACCCACCCACCCCCAGGCTGCAATACCATACTGCTTGCTTGCTTGAACTTGGGCCTTTTAGGCATGTGGAGGCGGAATCTGGCCACCACGTCATGGCTGTCTTGGCGGCCTGGAATCCATACTCAGTCCCCAGCCGCCCGGCGGCCGGGTGTCCATACTCGGTCCCCAGCCGCCCCACGGCTGGGTGTCCACACACGGTCCCCAGCCGCCTGGGGGCAGCCGGGTATCCATAAACAGTCCCCAGCCGCCCCTATTTCTCCTTGGAACATCCCCCCACACACTTTTCTTAGCCCGGCCTGCTTTAGGCAGCATTGGACGAGCCCACCAGAGAACCAGACTCCTCCGGTGGGCCCTGACTTCTCCATCGGTGGAGTTGAGAGTGCCAAGGTGAGGAGCATGATGATGATGACAGAAGTTAGCATCTGCTATGTTTTCTTTTAATGCAAGTGTAAGTGTGCAGCCTGCCACCCACCCACCCCCAGACTGCAATTCCATACTGCTAGCTTGCACTTGAAATGGGGCCTTTTAGTTTGGAGGAGGCCGAAGCTGGCCACTACCTCATGGCTGCTTCGGCAACGAGGTATCCATACTCAGTCTCCAGCCGCCCATATTTGTCCTGGTGTGCCTTATAGATAAGATTAAGTGCGTATACCAAAACATTACCTGTGCCCTCCCCAGTGCATTTAGTGGGAAGGAGAGCCTATTCCGCTGTAGTGTGTGCATGCCAAACCCCTGTTCATGGTAAATGCGAAGATGCCTCCCACCTTGCACCTGTCGTTGCAGACTTGCAACTATCCCCATTCAAGTCCTTGTCCCAGGGCAGTGTTCAATTGTATCTCTCCCATTCCTTGCAATGCAAGCGCAAGTATGCAGCCTGCCACCCACCCACCCCCAGGCTGCAATACCATACTGCTTGCTTGCTTGCACTTTAAATTGGGCCTTTTAGGCATGTGGAGGCGGAATCTGGCCACCACGCCATGGCTGTGTCGGCGGCCTGGTATCCATACTCAGTCCCCAGCCGCCTGGTGGCTGGGTGTCCCCGCTTGCTTCCCAGCCTCCAGGGGGTGGCCGGGTGTCCATACTCGGTCCCCAGCCACCCCTATTTGTCCCGGTAACCTTTCCCACACTTTTCTTAGCCTGGCCTGCTTTAGGGCAGCATTGGCCGAGCCCACCGGACTATCAGACTCCTCCGGTGGACCCTGGCTTCTCCATCAGGGGAGTTGAGAGTGCCAAGGTGAGGAGCATGATGAGGATGATAGAAGTTAGCATCTGCTTTGTTTTGTTGTAATGCAAGCGCATGTATGTAGTAGCGGCTAGGCCTGAGGTGGTCAGCGTTTTGGCGCATATCCTACCTCCTCCGAGGATTGCTGGATGTTTTCCTGCTACTATCCAAGTTCTATGACTCCCGTTAAAACAAAGCTTCAGGTGATAAATGATGGATGAGGTAGTGGCAAAGGAGAAAGAGCAGGAGGAACAGGGACCATTCACATCAATATCAGGCCAGTCAACCAGATATGTCTTGTAGGATATGTTTCTGTAACAAAAGGAGCGGTTCGGCTACACAGTTATAGGGCATACAGTGAGTGCAATGCCTACCAAAAATTTCGAGCCACTCCAATGTCCCTTGGAAATGACATGGAGGTCAGAGGGCGTTAACTAAACCTTTTTTTCCATTTATAGCAACTGGGTCTCCCGTGCACTGTTGGCCTAAGCAGTGAATGGAAGGCTTTCCAAAAATTATGAGGAACTGCAATGCCCCTTACAAGAGCCATGTGTGGCACCCCAGGGGTCTGGTCACCACAGTAATAGAGATATTACGTCGGAGAGCAAGTGGGAGGTTTCCTGGTCAGGATCCCTTAAACATGCAACATCCTCCTGCCCCAATCCTGGGAGGGGAGAATTCTGCCCTTATAAACTGGATCTGGGGCGGGGTTGAGTGAGTCAGAGAACAGTCAGAGTCAGAGTGAGAGCAAGGGAAAGTAACAGCAAGGAGCTCTGTAGGAGCTAGGAGCTAAAGACCAGGGGCTGGAAGCTGAGCAGAGCTCGCCCTGGCAGAAGACAATAGGAACCGGACACAGGAGTCCGAAGCTGTGAGGACTTATATATCCAGCAGCAGAAACAAGCCGGCAGGGGATTTCCGGTCCTCTGGCCATAGAAGCCCGGAGGCTCAGTCACAAGCAAGGGACCAGCACAGCCGTCGTGGAGCGGAGGCTAACAGAAGGCCCCAAGTCACCAGCCATACGGGTGAGCACTACACGGTACACTCAGGGACGTGGGCTACTTCTACCCGCTTACAGCAAGGTAGCCAGGAAGAGTGCAGACAGACGGGGAGGCCTACAACTCCACCTGGCCAGGGGAACTCCTGCTTGCTCACAGACTGACCAGGCCTCTTATGCTAGCCAGTACTCCCGGGAGGGTCTACCTTATAATGATCAGTAAAGACCCTGAACTGCACTGCAAAGACTCTGAGTCAATCCTGCTGCGCTCATGCACCATCACCCCCATCATCCACACTCACTGCCCTGAGGCTATACTCCTCCCGAGGGGAGTTATCCCATTCTATGCTGCGCACACAACACCAGCCTCAGCGGTCTGCCTCGCAGCGGTGGTACTCCCTGACCTCAATCCACGGGTGGCGCAGTCGGACAATTAACCTCAAAACCTAAGAAAGACTGCCACTGGTTTGACCAGCCTGAGCCACGGGACCGGGTCACCGCCACGGAGACTACAGACCCCAGAGACCCGGCACCGGGTATCCCACACACGAGTACACACGGCCCAGGGGGTGCGTCACATGCAGTACAGCATATTACAAACATAAGTCCCATTATTGGGGAGTGGGTGTCCCATGGTATTTGCTTATGCTTTCCAAGCAAAAGTTGCCAAAAATTAGGACGGAGCTACTTGCAATGCCCCTTACAAGAGCCATGCAGTACAGCATATTGAAAACATAAGTCCCATTATTGGGGAGTGGGTGTCCCATAGTATTTGCTTATGCTTTCCCAGCAAAAGTTGCCAAAAATTAGGACGGAGCAACTTGCAATGCCCCTTACAAGAGCCATGCAGTACAGCATATTACAAACATAAGTCCCATTATTGGGGAGTGGGTGTCCCATAGTATTTGCTTATGCTTTCCCAGCAAAAGCTGCCAAAAATTAGGACGGAGCAACTTGCAATGCCCCTTACAAGAGCCATGCAGTACAGCATATTACAAACATAAGTCCCATTATTGGGGAGTGGGTGTCCCATGGTATTTGCTTATGCTTTCCAAGCAAAAGCTGCCAAAAATTAGGACGGAGCAACTTGCAATGCCCCTTACAAGAGCCATGCAGTACATCATATTACAAACATAAGTCCCATTATTGGGGAGTGGGTGTCCCATAGTATTTGCTTATGCTTTCCCAGCAAAAGCTGCCAAAAATTAGGACGGAGCAACTTGCAATGCCCCTTACAAGAGCCATGCAGTACAGCATATTACAAACATAAGTCCCATTATTGGGGAGTAGGTGTCCCACAGTATTTGCTTATGCCTTGCAAGCAAAAGCTGCCAAAAATAAGGATGGAGGAACTTGCAATGCTGGCACCCTGGTGGTATAGTGGTGGTGGAGGCTGAGGATAAGGAGAAGAAGATTAAACAGCCGAAACGAGGAAGCGTATACCCATGTGTGGGTGTGAAGCGGTGCATGTGAATACACCTCCCGAAATAACACAGTGGATTTGACTTTATGTTACTCTGCTGTCATTTGGTGGTGATGAGAAGTCTGGCCCAATCCAGCCCTTGTTCATTTTGATAAGGGTCAGCTTGTCAGCATTGTCAGTTGACAGGCGAGTGCGCTTATCAGTTATAATTCCCCCAGCGGCACTAAAAACACGCTCCGATAACACGCTAGCGGCAGGGCAGGCCAGGACCTCCAAGGCGTACAGAGCGAGTTCATTCCAAGTGTCCAGCTTGGATACCCAATAATTAAAAGGCACAGAGGAATCACGGAGGACGCTGGTACGATCGGCAAGGTACTCCCTCACCATCTTTTGAAACTTTCCACTCCTTGTGAGAGTACCCCGCGCTTCAGGGCCTGTAAGCTGGGCTGGTGTCAGAAAACTGTCCCAGAACGTTGACAGTGTTCCCCTCCTCTGCTGGATTGGAGTTGCATCTCTCTCGCCTGTACGCCTTGGTTGGGCAACGAACTGTGACCTCTGCCGCTAGCGTGTTCAGATGGGAATTTTTTTAAGAGTTCTGCAGCAAGGGCCTTCTGGTATTGCCCCATTTTTGTAGACCTCTCTACCTCAGGAATAAGAGAGTGAAAGTTCTCCTTGTAGCGGGGGTCTACAAGTGTCACCAACCAGTAATGACTGTCACCCAACATTTTGACAACGCGAGGGTCATGGTAAAGGCAGCGCAACATAAAGTCAGCCATGCGTGCCAGACTGGTAACGGGCAAGATTTCCGTGTCCTCACCAAGATGACGACTGACCATGCTCTCCTCCTCCTCTTCCCCCTCCCCCCTGTCCTCAGGCCACCCACGCTGAACCGACGGTATGACACTTGTACAGGTACGACCGTCTACAACGCATGATAGCAGCTCCTGTTCTTCCTCCTCCTCCTCCTCCTCTCCCTCATTGTCCCCCAATGCACGTTGGGATGAGATGAGGCTGGGCTGTGTGTATTCGCCCTCTACGGCTTCTTGATCCATCTCATCATACTCTGGCTGCAATGCCTCCTCTTTAATTCTCTGCAGAGAGCGTTGCAAAAGACAGACAAGTGGGATGCTGACACTAATGATGGCGTCATCGCCACTCACCATCTTGGTGGCCTCCTCAAAGTTTGTCAGGATGGTACATATGTCAGACATCCAGGTCCACTCCTGAGGTCTTATGTGTGGAGTCTGACCTGAATATCGACGGCCTTGTTGCAGCTGGTACTCCACAACTGCTCTCTTCTACTCACAAATCCTTTGCAACATGTGGAGGGTAGAGTTCCAATGTGTGGGGACATCACACACCAGTCGGTGTGCCGGAAGCTGCAAACGCTGCTGCAACACAGCAAGGGCGGCGGAAGCTGTAGCCGATTTGCGAAAATGAGCTGACAGGCGGCGTACTTTCACGAGCAGATCTGGCAACTCGGGGTACGATTTAAGAAACCGCTGAACCACGAGGTTAAGCACATGAGCCAGGCATGGTACGTGTGTGATCTCACCTCGCCTCAGAGCCGCCACCAGGTTACGGCCATTGTCACACACGACCATGCCGGGATGTAGGTTCAGTGGTCTCAGACACAGATCTGCCTGCTCTTTCACAGCTGTCCACAACTCACAAGCAGTGTGAGGTTTATCACCTAAGCTTATGAGTTTCAGCACAGCCTGTTGCCGCTTGGCGGAGGCAGTACTGCAATGCTTCCAGCTTGTAACTGATGTGGTGATATCTGAGATGGAGGCTGAACATGAGGAGAAGGAGGAGGATGCGCAGGAGCTGTACACTGTGGGGGCAACTCTGACTGACATAGGGCCCGCAATCCTCGGTGTGGGGAGGATGTGTTCCTTCCCCAGGTCCGACTGGGTCTCGGCTTCCACTATGTTTACCCAGTGTGCCGTCAGAGAGATGTACCGTCCCTGGCCACAAGCACTTGTCCACGTGTCCGTTGTCAGGTGGACTCTCCCAGTAACTGCGTTGTTGAGGGCACGGCAGATGCTTTGGGACACGTGCTTGTGTAGTGCGGGGATGGCACACCGGGCAAAATAGTGTCGGCTGGGGACCGAGTACCGAGGGACGGCCACCGCCATAAGATTGCGGAAGGATTCCATCTCCACCAGCCTAAAAGGCAGCATTTCCAATGCAAGCAGTCGTGAAATGTGCGAATTTAGGACTGTGGCCTGTGGGGCGTTAGCTGCGAATTTCCGCTTTTGTTCAAAGGTCTGGGATATGGACAATTGAATGCTGCGGTGGGACGTGGACGTGGACGTTGATGCTGTTTCTTGAGAAACTGCCATAACAAGTGAAGACTGAGAGGAGGGGGCATCTTTACATGCAGTATGGACAGGGGATTGCCTTGCACACACAACAGGGGGTTCTATTGCACGCACAACAGTGGAAGAAGCATTGGTGACACCCGCTAACACTGGTCGTGGACCCTGGGTTTCGCCCCACAAAGTCGGGTGCTTTGCTGCCATGTGCCTGATCATGCTGGTGGTGGTCAGGCTGGTAGTTTTGTCACCCCTGCTGATGCTGGCATGGCAGGTTTAACATATGGCCTTTTTGGGGTTATCAGCAGAGTCTTTAAAAAAATTCCAGACTCTGGAAGACCTACCGCTTGTACTGGCAACGTCCCTCGTGTTGGTGTTACGGGGAACGGTTGCCTGCCTTCTGTCTGCGGCCACCACACTGCTTCTTCCTGCCTGTTGGGGTACTCTGCCTCCCTCCCCCTGTGTGCTGCTGGCCTCACTCTGCATGTCCTCCTTCCACGTTGGGTCAGTTACTAGATCATCCACCACCTCTTCCTCTTCCACTTGCGCATCACGATCCTCCTCCTCACTTACTGGCAATTGTGTCTCGTCATCGTCCACCTCTTGTGACAGATTGCCAATGTCGACTTCCTGTGGCCGTGGCTGTTCAAATATTTGGGCATCGCAACATGGGATCTCCTCTTCCACCACTTCAAGCGTATCAGGCGAGTAGCCCAAATATGGAAATGGACCAGTGAACAGCTCTTCAGAGTGTTCAAGTGTGGGATCACTTGCTGTCTGACGACACTCGGCATGGTGGGAGGAAGGAGCATCAGGGTGAGGAGGAGTATGCGGTCGAGACTCACGGCTACTAAGAGTTGACCGTGTGGAAGACAGACCGGAGGTGGTGGTGCCCAGGTAACTGGAAGTATTGTCTGCTATCCAATTAATAACCTGTTCACACTGATCAGTTCTCAATACTGGTGTTGTTCTGTGCTTCCCTAGTAATTCGGTCAAGAAGTGGGAGCGAGAAGATGTGGCTGTTGGTTGTGGCACATTTTCACCTTGGCCACGGCCCCGTCCTCTGCATGAACCATCACCAGAACGTCCACTTCCACGTCCCTTGCCACGCGCCTTGCCCATTGTAAATGAAGTAAAATAGCTTACACTTGCACTATCAATGGAAAAAGGGTAATAAAGAGTAGATTAGAACTGTGGAAGAGGAAAACCACAGTTATTGTTTACTGGGGTATACCACACTTTTTTAAATAGAGATATTTACGGCTGAACAGTGAGCGACACACTCAAACTGCTTTTTTTTTTAGATACCAAAGGCCCAAAACTGGATAGTACAGCGATTTGACCCGTGGAACTGCGAAACCACACTGGGATGTCGGGCCTACACAAGACTATTTTCAACAGATATATTTTTGTGTCACAACAGTCAGGAGACACTACTGTTTTTCTTTACGGAAAAAACTACCAAAAGCTGAATAATAGAGATTTTTTACCGTGGGATGGCAAAACCACAGTTATTGTTTACTGGGGTATACCACACTTTTTTAAATAGAGATATTTGCGGCTGAACAGTGAGCGACACACTCAAACTGCTTTTTTTTTAGATACCAAAGGCCCAAAACTGGATAGTACAGCGATTTGACCCGTGGAACTGCGAAACCACACTGGGATGTCGGGCCTACACAAGACTATTTTCAACAGATATATTTTTGTGTCACAACAGTCAGGAGACACTACTGTTTTTCTTTACGGAAAAAACTACCAAAACCTGAATAATAGAGATTTTTTACCGTGGGATGGCAAAACCACAGTTATTGTTTACTGGGGTATACCACACTTTTTTAAATAGAGATATTTGCGGCTGAACAGTGAGCGACACACTCAAACTGTTTTTTTTTTTAGATACAAATGGCCCAAAATGGATAATACAGAGGTTTGAACCGTGGAAGTGCAAAACAACACTTCTGTTTCTCTAGCCTACACAAGACTATTTTCAACAGTTATATTTGTGTCTGAAAAATCAGAGACACACTTTTTTTTGGGGGGGGGCACACCAAAAGGTTAATAAGACGGGTATTTGTACAGTGTGAAGGAGGAAAAAAAAAGGAGGATTTAGATGGAAAAAAAAGGATTTTTCCTGGCCCCCGACACCTGGTGCTAAGTTCAGCAATTTCAGCAACAAGAGCACACAGGACTGTAATGCAGCGTTTGCTGGTATGACCACTGTATCTCCTATACAGCCTGCCTGCTTGGTATCTGGGATGGATAATAGTCCTGAAAAGGACTGTTTGTTTGTTCTGGCAGCCTTTACAGACCCTACACTAACTATTTCGCAGTTTATATCTCTCCCTAAATCAGCAGCGCTGTCCCTACACTGTCTAATCCGGAGCGACTGTGTCCAAGATGGCGGCGCCCCGTTTTAAATACTCGAGGTGACGCTGTGCGGCCAGCCAATCACTGTAATGCCCACAACCAACATGGCTGCAGCATTACAGTGACTGACTGGCAATCCCTGCATGTTCATTGGCTCTGTAAAGAGTGCCAAACATGCAGGGCGGAGACCCGAGCTCCCGCCCGAGTAACCCGGAAATGCTCGGTGCTCGCCGAACATCCCGAGTAGCGTGATGCTCGGGCGAGTACCGAGCAGTGTCGAGCATGTTCGCTCAACACTAGTAAGGGGCAATGCCCCCTAGATAAATGGACATAAGAATGGATATTAATAGGGGTGATACCAGTGCTTCCTTAAATGGGTTGTCCACTACTATTAATAATTGGCCATTCTATTTTTATGTTGAAAATAAGCATCTTTGTAAATACCTTGCTTTGCAGATACAGCCTGTGAGCGGCACTATCACAGGCCGCTCACAGGCATCACGTGACCCCGGGCTGCTGCCGGCTCTGACATCCGCTGATGTCACGTCAAGTTCTGACTGCAGCCGGGGGTCTCTCTCTCCTGCGTTCCACAGTGGATGCTGGGCTGTAGGCGGGGTTACCCCGCGCATCACACCCAGCATCCACGGAGTGCTCTCCTCATTCATTGGGAAAGTGCACGGTGGATGCTGGGTGTGACGCCCGGGGTAACACCGCCCACAACCCAGCATATACCGCGGGGACCGTGTCAGTGATGTTACGCCTCACTTGATGTTACATCAGCGGGGGGTCACGTGATGCCTGTGAGTGGCCAGTGATGGCGCCGCTCACAGGCAGTACCTGCAAAGCAAGGTATTTACAAAGATACTTATTTTCGACATAAAAATAGAATGGCCAAATATTAAAAGTAGTGGATAACCCATTTATATATTCAGATGTGGCCCAGGGAAAGCACGTGTGTTAGTGTGCAAAATCTTTCTAAGTGCAATATCATAAAAGTGTGTGCAATTAAACATGGCATTTAGACAGGGCAGGAGACAAGTAAGCTATGCAAGATATTGAACCCTGACATTTTTCCCCTTTGTTTCACTCATCCATCTGAGTGGGGCATGGTCGGATACCAGTCTAAATTTTCAACCTAGCAGATAGTACCGCAACGTATCCACCGCCCACTTTATGGCGTACATGTACATATATATAGATAATATAGCTTTAACCATCCTGGTTAAAGCTAAACGGCGAAACGCGCGTCGGATCTGTGTGGATTCTGAGGGACTTACAGGTAGTTCATTATATATTTACATTTTACTATTTTGACATACCGCTCTGCCTATTTAATGTGTCTCTGTATTATTACTTCATCTTTATGAGCTTATTATCTATATGTCATTATCTATATATATGTACATGCATCTGGGAATATATTTATTGCACTATGCACTTTAAATTTAACTGTTATTCCTATATGATTGGAATTTTTTGATTCCGGTATGGTACTTAGTGGTATGTCTTGTATAGACTCTGATTCTTTATGATTTTTCTGCCTGCCCTCAGAATATCCATTTCTCTGGACTTTTTTCCTCTGTGTCTATCCACCTTTTGTATAAATATATATTGTATGTGATATTTTGTTGAATAAACGAGCCTTTACGTCTAACCATGTGTCATAGTTGTAGGTTTTACAGATATTGAGGGACACTTAGTCACTAGTATTTGTTATCTTTGGATTCACTTCTGGACCCGGTGTAACAAGTCAAACATTTGGGAGCGTGGCGGTTTGTCCCGGAGATACGCCCAGCAATGAACCCGCTGCACCCTGATGGTCACTGTCACCCCCAAATGTGCAAGAATCTCAGTTTTTAGCTTGCCGTATTCTTTGGCATCCTGCAAAGCTAAATCATAGTACGCCTTCTGAGGCTCTCCCGTCAAATATGGCGCCAGTACCTCTGCCCACTGCTCTGGCAGAAGTTTCTCCCTCTCGGCGACCCTTTCAAACACGGTCAGTAAGGCCTCAACGTCATCCCCTGGGGTCATTTTCTGCAAAGCCCATCTTACCACCTTCCAGACGTGGGAGTCATCAGCTGGACTCGGGGTTGGGGCGCTCGTCCTGCCTTGGATGGCGGTTGCCAGAAGTGGCATTTGCTGCCGTTGCTCCTGCTGGTGCTGCTGGATTTGCTGTAACAACAGCCGGTTGGTCTCCTGTTGCTGCTGTGACTGGACCAAGTGTTTCTGCAGGTCCTCCATTTTGTCTGGCGGTGCTTTCTGGCTTGTGACAGACTTGACCCAGGACAAGCAGTCCTTCCTGTAGCAGTCACACGTCTCTGCTAATTGTAGGGATGGTACTCACTCTGGTGCGGTTTGAGGCAAACAGGAGGCATGTCCCTTTAAATGTCCATAGTGGTATATTGGCTTCATAAACCATTCAAAAGGAAAATGCAAACAAAACAGCCTTTAGTGCAGGCAAAAACAAAGATAACAGTCCTTATAGCAAAATGTCTAGAAGGCCAGCACTGTGGTCAAACAGGCTGGTGTAGCGTCTAGTATCCTGGCTTGGTCTGGAGGCCAAACATACACTGGAGGCCTTCTCCCTCCACACACACAGACCATGTGGCAAACAACAACCTCCATTTTATAGGCTGTTAACCACACCCAGAGGTGAGGTATGTGGGTTGCTGGACCCGCCCATCTCTCCAAGCAACCCGTACCCCGGCTCCCAGCTGCACCTATTAACCCTCTTAGTGCATGCGTGCACTAGAGAAAATACACCGGGTTACATCACAGAGACCAGCCATCTCTGGGATACATACCTCCCATCGACTACACGACCATTAGCCACCTTACACCTTGTTTATGTTTCCTTACTGTTAGACTCTTCAAACCGTTTTGCCTGCTGTTGTCGGTTATGTACCGCCCTTTGGGCAAAACCACTTAGTTCCTGGATTAATTTGCCACCTAGCTTCCACACTTTCTGTCCTGTGACATTCCCACTCTCATCATGTGGTACTTCAACATCTCAATTAATAATCCACTCTCCCCATATGCTTCTCATCTTCTTTCTCTCGGCCTTTCACAGCTTACTAACTCTCCTACACATGAAGACAGGGATACACTAGACCTGGTCTTCTCTCAGCTGTGCTCAGTGTATGACTTTGCAATACCACAATGGATGAAAGGCGACACTCTTTGTCCCATAAAAACAACTTTGTGCAAACAACATAAAACACGGATACAGGAGGGTGCGGCCTACATAAAGGACAACGGCTGTTTTGCATTGACTGACACTTCAATGGGTCCAGGTACCCTTGACTACAAAAAAAAAATATCTCCCTTATTCCAATCATTTAAATTCAAATTTTATAAATGGTTAGAAGGGGAAAGGGTAGGGTATGAGAAGGAAATAAAGTTGATCTTTATTGGGTAAACCTAGAAAAGATGAAAGAAGGGAATAGAGGGAGGGATAGGAGAATAATAACAATATTGTAATAATATTATTAACAGTGGTTATAATATTAAAAGGAATCTGTCACCCCCTGGGAGATATGAGACCTCTAATATGGGCATACAGGTTATAGAAATGTAAATCTATTCATACCTGTATGGCCCATAGTAGAGGTCTACTTGCAGAGAAATGTGTTTTTATAAAATCCGTTTTCACATGCTTGGCGTCCGGGGGACGCCAAAAAATCCCGGCCTATATGAATAAGGAAGCCTAGAAATCCCCGCCTATCAGTTTATTTAGCATATTCCCCCCCTCCCCTGCACGTCACAGGGCCCTGTGATGTGCAATCGTCTCACTCGCTTCCCACGCATGCGCACATCTGGACTGAATTGCTGTCTGTATTTTATTAATTCTTTACATTTCTTTTTAGTTAACATTTCTGTCTAGTGCAATCCCCATTAGGAAATGAGCTCCATTATTGACAATGCTATCCAGTGTACATCTTGCCACATGTATGCATTCCTTGAACAGCCGGTCGTGGATGCATACTGCTGTGCGAGATGTGTGCACGTTGTGCGTTTGGAAGCCCAGGTACTGGATCTAAATGAGCAGCTGGCAACACTGAGATCCATTGACAATATGGAAAGGAGTCTGCTGCTCACTGGGGTAGATGTGGGGGAGGGTGGTAGTAGGGAGCTGCAGGACAGTGAGGCCGTTAGCTGGGTGACAGTTAGAAGGGGGGGTAGAGGGAAGAGTGCCAGGGAGGCTAGTCCTGATCTGGCACACCCCAATAAGTTTGCAAAGTTGGCAGATGAGGGGGGTGTCGGTACAGGGGTAGCACTGCTGCAGCATGCCATGTCCTCTGAAAGTCGGAGGAGTGTTAGCTCCAGTAAGGGGGGAAATAGGAGAGCAGGGCAAGCAAGGCAGGTGCTGGTAGTGGGGGACTCAATTATTAGGGGAACTGATAGGGAAATCTGTCACAAAGACAGGGATCGTCGAACAGTGTGCTGCCTACCTGGCGCTCGAGTCGCTCGATCGGGTTGACATATTACTGGGAGGGGCTGGTGAGGACCCAGCGGTCATGGTGTACATTGGCACAAATGACAAAGTTAGAGGTAGGTGGAAGGTCCTTAAAGATGATTTCAGGGAATTAGGCTGCAAGCTTAAAGCAAGGACCTCCAAGGTGGTATTCTCTGAAATACTACCTGTACCATGTGCCACGCCAGAGAGGCAATGGGAGATTAGCGAGATAAATAAGTGGCTCAGGAACTGTGGTAGGAAGGGGGGGTTTGGGTTCCTGGAGAACTGGGCCGACTTCTCAGTTGGCTACAGATCCTACGCTAGGGACTGGCTGCACCTCAATGGGGAGGGTGCAGCTGTGCTGGGGGAGAAAATGGCTAGAATGTTGGAGGAGTGTTTAAATAGGGATTGGGGGGGAGGGTATTCATTTTATATGTGGGGAAGATAGTGCAGATAGTGACCTGGGCACAAATAAAGACATTGGGGGTGGGGTTAGAACAGTCAATATAGTAAGAAGGAATAGAGGTACTGAGAGATACATAAAATGCATGTACATGAATGGCAGAAGCCTCACCAACAAAATGGAGGAATTAGAATTAATTTTGTTGGAAAATAATTATGACATGGTTGGGATATCTGAGACATGGCTGGCCGGGAAATGACCGTACAAACAAGCGAGTGGGGGGGGGGAGGGGGTGTTTATATGTAAAATCATCCTTAAAACCCATCTTGCGTGAGAATATATGTGAATCTAATGAAAATGTAAAGTCCATGTGGGAGAGATAAGGGGAGGGGGGAAAAATAATAAATTACTGAAAGGGGTTTGTTATAAGTCTCCAAAAATAATGGAAGCAGCGGAGAATATCCTCATAAAGCAAATAGATGAAGCAGCGACTCAAGGAGAAGTCATTATTATGGGGGACTTCAACTACCCTGAAATACATTGGGGAACAGAAACCTGTAGTTCAAGCAAAGGTAATAGGTTTTTGACAACTATGAGAGACAATTACCTTTCACAACTGGTTCAGGACCCAACATGAAGGGGGGCACTGCTAGACCTAATATTAACCAACCTGCCAGACCGCATATCAAATATACGAGTTGGGGGTCACTTGGGTAATAGTGATCACAAAATAATAAGTTTTCATGTATCCTTTAATAAGATGGGTAGTAGAGGGGTTACAAGGACACTAAACTTCAGGAAGGCAAATTTCCAACAGTTAAGAGATGATCTTAGTGCAATAAACTGGGACGATATCCTGAGACATAAAACTACACAAAGCAAATGGGAGACAATTATTAGCATTCTGAATAGGACCTGTGCACAATATATACCCTATGGGAATAAACATGCTAGAAATAGGAGGAAACCACTATGGCTAAATAGAGCTGTAAGGGGCGCAATAAGTGACAAAAAGAAAGCATTTAGAGAACTAAAGCAAGTAGGTAGTGATGAGGCATTAAATAAATATAGAAAATTAAATAAATTCTGTAAAAAACAAATCAAGGCAGCAAAGATTGAGACAGAGAGACTCATTGCCAGAGAAAGTAAAAATAATACCAAAATATTGTCTAACTACATAAATAGTAAAAAACTAAAAAATGATAGTGTTGGCCCCCTTAAAAATAGTCTGGGTGAAATGGTGGATGAGCATGAGGAAAAAGCCAATATGCTAAATGATTTTTTTCCAACAGTATTTACACAAGAAAATCGCATGACAGAAAACATGATTAGTGATGACAAAAATTCTCCATTAAATGTCACTTGCTTAACCCAGCAGGAAGTACGGCGGTGTCTAAAAATCACTAAAGTTGACAAATCCCTGGGCCCGGATGGGATACACCCGCGAATACCGCAGGAATTAAGTAACGTCATAGATAGACCATTGTTTTTAATCTTTAAAGATTCCATAATAACAGGGTCTGTGCCACAGGACTGGCGTATAGCAAATGTGGTGCCAATATTCAAAAAGGGGACAAAAACCGAACTTGGAAATTATAGGCCAGTAAGCTTAACCTCTACTGTGGGTAAAATCCTGGAGGGTTTCCTAAGAGATGCTATACTAGAGTATCTGAAGAAGAATAACCTCATGATCCGATATCAACATGGGTTTACGAGGGACCGTTCCTGTCAAACTAATCTGATCAGCTTTTATGAGGAGGCAAGTTCCGGACTGGACCAAGGAAATGCAGTGGATGTTGTGTATATGGACTTTTCAAAAGCTTTTGATACGGTTCCACACAAAAGGTTGATACATAAAATGAGAACAATGGGGATAGGGGAAAATATATGTATGTGGGTTAAGAACTGGCTTAGTGATAGGAAACAAAGGGTGGTTATTAATGGAACACACTCAGATTGGGTCTCGGTTAACAGTGGGGTACCACAGGGGTCAGTATTGGGCTTGGGCTGATAAATGGCAAATGAGCTTTAATGGGGATAAATGTAAGGTAATGCACTTGGGCAGAGGAAATAAAATGTATAATTATATGCTTAATTGTAAAACACTGGGCAAAACTGTAACTGAAAAAGACCTGAGTGTATTGGTGGACGACAAGCTAACGTTTGGTGGCCAGGGGAGGTGGGCAGGTAGTCACGGCTAGTTACGGGGACAGTCTCAGGGTGGAAGGGCAGGAGGTCACGGCAGGTGACGGGGACAGTCTCTGGGTAGAAGGGCAGGAGGTCACAGCAAGTTACGGCAGAGCCTCCAGGTAGGCTAGCAGGCAGGTAGCAGGTGGACGCTCCCAGGTGAGGGGGCAAGAGTCTCTGGACAGGCCGGTGATCACAGCAAGTGACGGCTAAGCCTCCAGGCAGGCTAGCAGGCAGGTAGCAAATGAGCGTTCCCAGGTGAGCGGGCAAGAGTCTCTGGACAGGCAGGTGGTCACAGCACGTGACGGCAGAGCCTCCAAGTAGGCTAGCAGGCAGGTAGCAGGTGAGCGCTCCCAGGTGAGCGGGCAAGAGTCTCTGGACAGGCAGGTGGTCACGGCACGTGATGGCGGAGCCTCCAGGTAGGCTAACAGGCAGGTAGCAGGTGAGCGCTCCCAGGTTATTTTCCTCCAGGTTAAAAATCTTCTCTTAGGACCGTAAAGACCTTTCACATTTAATGTAAGTAGTTTTATGTCCATTCTGAAAGAGAATAATATTAAACCACTGACTAATACAGTACAGACCAAAAGTTTGGACACACCTTCTCATTTAAAGATTTTTCTGTATTTTCATGACTATGAAAATTGTACATTCACACTGAAGGCATCAAAACTATGAATTAACACATGTGGAATTATATACTTAACAAAAAAGTGTGAAACAACTGAAAATATGTCTTATATTCTAGGTTCTTCAAAGTAGCCAATTTTTGCTTTGATGACTGCTTTGCAAAATCTTGGCATTCTCTTGATGAGCTTCAAGAGGTAGTCACCGGAAATGTTTTTCACTTCACAGGTGTGCCCGTCAGGTTTAATAAGTGGGATTTCTTGCCTTATAAATGGGGTTGGGACCATCAGTTGTGTTGTGCAGAAGTCAGGTGGATACACAGCTGATAGTCCTACTGAATAGACTGTTAGAATTTGTATTATGGCAAGAAAAAAGCAGCTAAGTAAATAAAAACGAGTGGCCATCATTACTTTAAGAAATGAAGGTCAGTCAGTCCGAAAAATTGGGCAAACTTTGAAAGTGTCCCCAAGTGCAGTTGCAAAAACCATCAAGCGCTACAAAGAAACTAGCTCACTTGAGGATCGCCCCAGGAAAGGAAGACAAAGAGTCACCTCTGCTTCTGAGGATAAGTTTATCCGAGTCACCAGCCACAGAAATCGCAGGTTAACAGCAGCTCAGATTAGAGACCAGGTCAATGTCACACAGAGTTCTAGCAGCAGACACATCTCTTCAACAACTGTTAAGAGGAGACTGTGCAGCAGGCCTTCTTGGTAAAATAGCTGCTAGGAAACCACTGCTAAGTACAGGCAACAAGCAGAAGAGACAAGTTTGGGCTAAAGAACACAAGGAATGGACATTAGACCAGTGAAAATCTGTGTTTTGGTCTGATGAGTCCAAATTTGAGATCTTTGGTTCCAACCACTGTGTCTTTGTGCGACGCAGAAAAGGTGAACGGATGGACTTTAGATGCCTGGTTCCCACCGTGAAGCATGGAGGAGGAGGTGTGATGGTGCTTTGCTGGTGACACTGTTGGGGATTTATTCAAAATTGAAGGCATACTGAACCAGCATGGCTACCACAGCATCTTGCAGCGGCATGCTATTCCATCCGGTTTGCGTTTAGTTGGACCATCATTTATTTTTCAACAGGGCAATGACCCCAACACACCTCCAGGCTGTGTAAGGGCTATTTGACCAAGAAGGAGAGTGATGGGGTGCTATGCCAGATGACCTGGCCTCCACAGTCACCAGACCTGAACCCAATCGAGATGGTTTGGGGTGAGCTGGACCGCAGAGTGAAGGCAAAAGGGCCAACAAGTGCTAAGCATCTCTGGGAACTCCTTCAAGATTGTTGGAAGACCATTTCCGGTGACTACCTCTTGAAGCTCATCAAGAGAATGCCAAGAGTTTGCAAAGCAGTCATCAAAGCAAAAGGTGACTACTTTGAAGAACCTAGAATATAAGATATATTTTCAGTTGTTTCACACTTTTTTGTTAAGTATATAATTCCACATGTGTTAATTCATAGTTTTGATGCTTTCAGAGTGAATGTACAATTTTCATAGTCATGAAAATACAGAAAAATCTTTAAATGAGAAGGTGTGTCCAAACTTTTGGTCTGTACTGTACTTGACAATTGCACTGCTCAGCCCCTGGAATATTAGTCATCAACATTATCCCATTCCTTAGGGACCTACCATCTGTCATTGTCACTAACTTCGTCAAGTCACATTTCCGAGTTGTAACCTTGTCCATCCTCCCCTGCTCCCAGCGGTCAGTCGTAACCTTGTCAGACCTTCCCCGCTCCCAGCGGTCAATACAGCAGTGTGACTTACTTGCACTTGTATCTAAGGTCAGGTCTGACTTCATGCCGTCCCGTACTCTATTGGGTCGTTTGTATGGGCCTCTCAGACCTGAGTTACTGGAGGTCTCACTACCTCTAAACCCACACCCACTACCCTCAGGACATGTTGAAAGGTCTCTAACTTCTACTGTAGCTGTCCTATTATTTGAAGGGCCCTTTCTCTGTCTGGTCTCACAATTTATAGACGGCTGCCATCTTCTGCTGCTCAAACGATGCTGTCTTTCCATTCGCAGTCTGGCGAGATTCAACTGTTCTACCTCTCGCAGGTAGGTCACTTGGTACTCCATCCGCATGCGTATATATGCAAGATTTTCTTCCGTTCCTACAGCGGAGAATTATACCATGCCGTCTTCATCTGGTATCCAGTTCTGACGATCACGTGGACTGCTTACTTTCATCACACCAGACTTCTTTACCATCATTTGCATGGCTTGGCCATTTCTCCCAATGAGCTTTCTTACCAGAGCATGAGGCACCCGGATGACTTCTTTCCGCAGACTCCATTTTGTCTGCTTGCTTCAAAATCATGTTATTATACTCTTTGAATAACATACATTCTTTCCTTCTTTCCTCTTGATTCACATGCAACTTTCCCACACTAACCTTTTCTCTCAGGAACATTCTATGAGACACCCCGCTCCTGTTATCTAGCTAGTCTGAGCCGGGATGTACGACCTTGTAACTTTCCACCATGCACCGAACTAACGATAATATGACCATATGTGTATTTCCGTATTAATTGTACTAACATTGGTTCAAGCCTGTAGTATGGCTGTAGGTGATTGGATATTAATAAACTCAAAACAATATAAAATGCTAAGTAGAAATAAATGGGGTTAGAGATTCTTGAATCCCCCCATACAGAGCTTTGCCTCCGTTTGGTTTTCTATTGGATTGCAATCAACCTTGTAACATAATAATTTGACACTCACTTGGTCAACCGTGAAGGGTCATTACTGCCCTCCCTCAACAGCTTGGTGCCGTGACTCGGTTCCCTAACCAGGGACGCCCCACCACTCCTGGACGTCCACAAAGAGAGACTTGCTTTCGACCTCCCCCACTGGAATTGGGACTGATCATCCCCCACAAAAGCCACGGTAATTGCACGAGTTCTTTACTGATACTGACCGTTTGGCGTGGTTTCCATGTGGTGCGTGGTTGTTTGCAGTATCTACGGACGTCCGGGTTGGATATAGTCAGAGGTGATACTATAGGGGTGTAGTCCTATTAGGGGTATGATATTGATAACTGTTAAAACAATACCACCTCGGATTGACAAGTGAATATTGTATGAATCTTCCTTAACTCCTGACAAAGATCCTTAGGAGACTGAACACTGTTAGGTTCAGTTGTGGCAGGTGATCGAAGATTGGGTGTGACACGCACACAGATATAACTATATCTAGTGTCCGGAGAGCTGCGGACGAGAGCTCTCCTCCTTTCATCAGAGCCATACGTGACTCCCCCGACGGGAGGGGTGAAGTCAGTGGAACAGCAACTGAGGCCGGCCGGACTCGTACTCTGCACAAATCAAGGATCTTTTGTCAGTTGAAATGCTGCAGTGCAGTGATTAACCCTAGAACGCATGACCATAAAAATCTACTTTTTCACATACCTGGGGCCTTTTAGGCCCGTGTGCAAATAACATGGAATAACTCAAACAAAAATGACAAACAACTATATACCTGAGGAATACCTAGAGTTTCAAAATTCTAACTAAAGTAATCTTACAGAAAATAGAAAACAATTAACAGGGCGGGCCTGTGAGGCCCCAGGTATGCGTTCTAGAGTTAATCAATGTTTCCATGGAGCAAAAAGAGAGTGTCTCTCCCGCAGGAGGGAGAGGCTGTGATGACTATCATGGTCGGACGAGAGGGGAAAAGGTCATTTAAGAATGCACCAAAAGTGTTTAAGGTGTTAAACTTTCCCGTGGAAGGGAGACTTCAGCTTACATTGTGTGATGAAGGCATCTGGCAGAAAAGGGGTAGATTAGTTGACTGTGGATTGTTGGAAGACGCTGAAAAGTTTAGGAAAGTTGCACATGAGATTTGTGATGAAGGATATGTTGAAATAGAGGAGGAGATGAAGCCTGGTTATTTCAATTATCTTTATATCAAGAAGGGAGAATTATCTAGCGCTGTAACAAAGATTGGCTGTTTTGTGCTACAAAATGAAGCTGATGTGGAAAAAAAGGCTGCGCTGAGTTTATCGAAAGAAGGGAAAACGTATGTGCAGAAACTTTAACAGTTAACTAAAATATCCGACCTACCAGATAAGGGCTGGTTACTTATGAAGAAGAAAAAGGGCAAGCTAGAAGATAAAGGATTGTTGCAAACAGCTTTGGCTTGGTATAGAACAGCAGAGAATTTGTCAAAGAAGGGTGGATGGAGGAATAAAATACAGACATTAAGGGAAAGATGCCATGTTATGTGTATTACAAAGATACTGCTCTCCAGCCACCGCCCGATAATGGCGGACGGGGCGGGGGGGGAATTGACCTGTACTAATTGTGTCCAGCAGAATCCATTGTTAGCAGATTATTGTGTTGCATGTCACGCACCCCGTCCAAGAGGCCCACCCCTCGCTACTACCCAAGTCACTCCTAGTGCCCCATCCTCATCCTGCAGCGGCCATGTTACTACACCCATTGCATCACCTCCGGCCTCTGACCAGATGTCAGTGGGTGTGCTCCTTCCCAGTGGAACGCACCCTTCCTGTAGTGTGCTTCTTTCTGGTGGCAGCCATCTTGGCACACCCGGAATACAGGCCGCAATACACACTACACCCAGAATGTGTATGAGGAAAATCATCATGATCAGTGTGTGACAGAGCATTAGACGCCAATACGTATGAGAGTGGGGTTGACTTCTGTCAAGCCCTTAAAATATGGGCTCAGGATAAGTTGGCTGATCAATCCAGAAATAGGACGCCTGGCCCACGAGACTCACGAGCAAATGTCCATCAGGGCCAATGTTAGCCTCCTTAAGCATCTAGCAAAACTGAATTGTCGAGTCTCAGCCTCGAAACTTCAGTTTTGCCTTGGTCAAGTGGTTTTCTTAGGCCACTGCCTTACTCAGGGTGCCAGACATCTCACAGAAGAAAGAAAAATGGCCACCTACCTGCTACCATTCCCAAAAGATCCCATAGAGCTGCAACGGTTCCTTGGACTATGCACATATTGCAGACAATGGATCCCAGACGCCTCACGTCTGATGCAACCTCTATATGATGCATTAAAAGAAGACAATCTGGTTGATGTAAACAACAAGGATCACCAAGAACAGCTGCAACAAGCCTTTGAGCAACTAAAATCAAGGATAATGACAGCCCCTGCCCTTGGAAACCTGGACTATGCTCAACCTTTCCATTTGTATGTCTCTGAGACGGGAGGACATGCAGCCGGGGTACTCACGCAGAGACACTGTACAAAGCAGCTCCCAGTCCCTTATTACTCAGCGCATCTGGACTCGGTTGCCAGGGCCTCCCCCAGCTGTCTACGAGCGGTTCACGCCACACAGCAGTTACTTGAGAAGACGGCGGACATCATCCTTGGACATGAGACTCACATTTATGCTCCACACGATATTGCGGCTGTTTTGGCTTTACAGCAACCTAAACATCTGTCCACACAGAGACACCTGTGGCTGCAGTGTTCGTTGATTTTGCCAGAAAATGTGAAGTTACACCGGTGCACCACCATCAACCCGGCCACCCTGCTACCAGCACCTGAAGGAGAGGGGAAAGAGGCTCCACCACATGATTGTCTGGAACAAATTACTGCGGAGTCAACTCCACGTTTTATAGTGGGGGAAGTACCCTTGGATGATCCAGAACTTACGTTATATACGGATGGATCCAGATATGTTGACACCTCTGGCAGGTTTCATACTGGATATTTTGTCACAACTGAAGATACATTGGTAGAGGCTGCAGCCTTACCTCCCAGTATGTCAGCACAGGAAGCAGAGCTCAAAGCTCTGATTGCTGCTTGTCAACAGACTGAAGGAAAACGTGTGAATATATTTACTGACTCAAGATACACCTTCGGGATTGCACATGACTTTGGGGAGATCTGGGCAAGGAGAGGCTTTGTCACGGCTGCAGGTTCTCCTGTGAAAAATGCTGAAAGCGTCAGACAATTAATGGAAGCGGTACAATTACCAAGACGGTTGGCTGTTGTAAAGATAAAAGCTCATACCCGACAAGACGCCCCTGAAGCAAGAGGTAATGCACTTGCTGATCTCCATGCTAAGCGAGCAGCTCTTCTTCCAGCATCCATGTCCATGGCTGTTACGCGGCAACAGACCAAGCAGCTAAATTCCGTGCCATCCCAGGATCAACCTACAGAAGATCATCAACCGGTCCCTCCAATCACAAAGCTACGCTCCACACAGCAAAAAGTCTCTAAAGAAGAACGCCAGTCATGGAAGGAGGTGGGTGCTAAATTGATAGATGGGCTATGGAAAAAGGAACAACTGTATTGTTTACCTCGACTCCTATATCCTGCCGTTGCAGCCTGGGCCCATGGACCGGTGCATTGAGGGAAGAATCAAGTTTTGCTACTGATACAGAAACTCTATTGGGCCCCAGGAATTTCCACCGTGTTGAGCGCACAGAACAAAGGTTGCACAATATGCCAAACCTGCAACCCAGGCAGATTACAGAATGTACCGACAAAACACCTTGCTAAACCAGAGTATCCGTTCCATATCACTCTCCCTAAAGCAGGACGATATGAATACTGCTTTGTTGTAGTGGATATGTTTTCCAGCTGGCCAGAAGCATTTGCCGTTCCAAACATGACTGCCAAGACTATCACCAAGAAGCTGGTCTCTGAAGTTGTTTGCCGGTATGGAGTCCCAGAAGTCATCGAAAGTGATCAAGGACCAGCCTTTTCCTCATGCGTATATAAAGAAATACTTACCATGATCGGATCAACAGTGGCATTACATACTCCTTACCATCCACAGTCAAGTGGCAAGGTGGAGAGATTGAATGGCACATTGAAAAGGCAATTGACCAAAATGATGCAGGAGACTACGGCCCAGTGGCCTGAGCTCCTTCCCATTGCACTATATCACATACGCACCACCCCCATAGGGAAACACAAACTGTCACCCTATGAGATACTTGTTAGAACCCTCCTGTTAGTTTTTTCTATCTTGTGTTTTGCGGTCACGTGACCATCTGCCTATATATTCCAGCTCCGCCCTTCTGGCTTTGCTGGACTTCAATGTTGTTTGACTGTTTTGCTAGCCTGGTGCTTCGGTGCCTTTCTCTGTCAGTTTGCTTGGTCCTCTGGGACCTCTAGTACTTTTTGTCAGTTTGTCTTTTGTGTTCTACAACAATTTCTGTTTAGGAGGTGTCCCGTTTTTGTCCCAGTCCTTAGTTCTTTTAGGGACCCCTCCCTTAATTCTATAGGTCTTCGTTCAGACTAGCCGAGGACGAAAGCGGGTCTGTTCACTAGGAACAGGCAGCCCGCTACATCATAGGGATTCAGCTTAGTCTTACTGTAGGGACAGCTTTCCCTTATCTTTCCTTAGTTCTTGTTGCAGATCATAACAATACTATTTGGGTCACAACCAGCTATAGCTCGATTTACTCCACAACAATTATCAGAAGAAACAGATCATGTTGTGCAATATGTGATTCAGATTGCCAAAGCCTTAACTAACACCCATGCATTAGTATCATCTTCTATTCCAGATCCAGCTGATGCAGAAGGCTGTCATACCCGCAAACCTGGAGATTACGTGTATGTAAAGAAGCATGTTCAGAAACACGGACTAGAACCATTGTATGATGGACCATACCAAGTGCTCCTGACGACCCCAACAGCAGTAAAACATGAGTTTTCTGAATATAAGCCTAGTGATCCAACATGTGGCAATCCGGATGTTGGATATTGTAGCCCCCTGGGACAAATGCCTTCATGGTGTATGTTGTCAAATATCACCGTTTTTATCGATTTGGTACATAAATTAGTATTACAGCACTCTGCTTTATGGGATCTGCCATCAGCCACGTATTGGGTCTGTGGGAATAATGCGTACAAATGGCTCCCAGTCGGAGTAGGGGGGACTTGTACGTTGGCCCGGCTAACTCCAGCCACTTATCTTATTCCCCATAGTAAAGTAGATATGAGAGCCATCCCTCTTCATACCATCTATAAACGTGCTAAGGACTACACCTCACGCCCATCAGGAAGACCTCATTTAGTACAAATAAGTATACCCAATAAGATAGCCAGTACTGTCTTCCTCTACCCTATGGTTACACAAATGTGGGACAAATTAATTGAAGTCACTGATTACTTAGATGACCAGATTTGGGGTGTACTGGAAGTAATTAATACTACTGTTGCGGTGCAGAATCAGCTTATCATAGTGGCTAATCAACATACTTTAGTGCTGGACTATTTGACAGCAGCTCAAGGAGGGATGTGTCAGGTTATAGGCCCAACCTGTTGTCATTATATTGACCCCGACTCTACCATACGGTTAAAGACTAAAATGGAAGACATTAGGAAACTCAGGGAAGAATATAACAAACATAATGAATTGACCAAAGACAGTTGGTGGTCTGATACGTTTTCCTTTTTAAATCCTGCTAATTGGTTTAAAGGGATTGGTGGATGAATTGCTGGAATATTACATGGAGTGTTGCATATTGCTGCTTGCATCTTGTTAATATATGTTTTACTAAAACTAGTCTTTTATTGTATCCCAATTTGCATGAGGAAAACCTGCCAATCATCAGAGAGCAAGGAGGATGCTGTCAACCAACATCCAGTGCTACTATACACGGACCTCCCAGATGTAACCAGCATTGAGGACCTGGACGACAAGGGAATGATGACCTTTACCCGCTTGCCCCGACCAACCTCACGTCTGAATATCAGAGCTTTATGATTATATCAACAAACAAGGGGGGGTGGACATGCCGCCACGGCCTCAATTGGTAACAAGGGCACTAATTGAGTGAAGACCAATGTCCCTCAGGCTCAAACCATGACCCTGGGAAAGCACCTCTATTGTTGATAATAACATAATTTTTAGGGGGGAAATGTAAAGGACATATTGATATTCATGCTATGGGAACTCCATTTTGTCTGCTTGCTTCAAAATCATGTTATTATACTCTTTGCATAACATACATTCTTTCCTTCTTTCGACTTGATTCACATGCAACTTTCCCACACTAACCTTTTCTCTCAGGAACATTCTATGAGACACCCCGCTCCTGTTATCTAGCTAGTCTGAGCTGGGATGTATGACCTTGTAACTTTCCACCATGCACCGAACTAACGATAATATGATCATATGTGTATTTCCGTATTAATTGTACTAACATTGGTTCAAGCCTGTAGTATGGCTGTAGGTGATTGGACATTAATAAACTCAAAACAATATAAAATGCTAAGTAGAAATAAACGGGGTTAGAGATTCTTGAATCCCCCCATACAGAGCTTTGCCTCCGTTTGGTTTTCTATTGGATTGAAATCAACCTTGTAACATAATAATTTGACACTCACTTGGTCAACCGTGAAGGGTCATTACTGCCCTCCCTCAACAGCTCCTGATCTTCTTTGTTGTCTGATACTGTACCGGAGGTTGCTACTGGCAACGTCACCTCCTCTTGCCTCCTGATCTCAGGAGGATCCACACTTGGAATAAAGGCACACAACATTGCATTTTCTTTATTTGCCCTTTCAGCAAAGTCTACAGGAGCAACTTTTTTGTGGCCCTTGCGCCGTCGACAACGAGAGGGGGACTTTCTCACCTCGTCTAGCTCCTCCTGACTGAACTCTCTTTCTACATTCGTAGTGTCACCATTAGCTATGGGGTCTGTGTCACTCCCCATGGTGTTGTGGACCAACAATTCACCTCCCACTTTGACGTCAACCCCTTCTACTGGAGCTACCCCGTTATCAACGGTCAAATTGTCATTTTTAGACGGTACCAACCCACAACCAGTAACCAATTTTGGTTTTCTATACTCCACGCTCTTTTGAAACTCTGCCCCCTTTTGAGACTCCACCCCCTTTTGGACACACACACCTGTAGAGGGTACTTTACAAAAAAAAACAGCAATAGTCTTAGGACCCAGTTCACAACCTCTCTTACTACCTCCCTGGGCACTCTGGGATAGTACCGGCGCCACAGGAGAACTCACAGAATGGTCCGCTGCCGCCATTCTGTAATGTGCCAACAGCTTCCGCCGTTCCTGTAGCATGTCCTGCTGCTGCAACAGGCACTTTAATCGCTCAATAGCTTCAGTCTCATTTTCTGCTCCCTTCAGAGCCATATTTATCAGCTCCTGCATTTCTTCAGGACACTCCATTTTGCTGCAGAACATTTGCAGCGAGTCATCCCACCACTTCTCCATTCTGTCTGGGGATACTGCTCCATTTATAGCCATCGCGGTACGCTGTTCACACTAGACACTTCACACCGCTCTCCCCGGAAAATTTTCGTGGCCCCACCAAGCCACAGCAAACCAAGTTTGAGTGCGACGACAATTTTCGTAACCCCGCCGAGTTACAGCCAGATGCTTTAATCTTCGTGACCCCGCCGAGCCACAGCAAACCAGGTTTGAGTGCGATGACAATTTTCGTAACTCCGCCGAGTTACAGCCAGATGCTTTAATCTTCGTGACCCCGCCGAGCCACAGCAAACCAGGTTTGAGTGCGATGACAATTTTCGTAACCCCACCAATTTATAGCCAGATGCTTTAATCTTCGTGACCCCGCCGAGCCACAGCAAGATGCTTGTATCCACAATCGTCGTCCTGTGCCGTAACCCCTACTAACCAGGCTGCCGTTGCCCGCATTCTCCAACCACATGTAAGGTTGCGCTATTCATCACGCTGGGGTACTCTCTTCACTGGGTCAATTAAAGCACACATACACCGTTTTCCGGTAATATTTAGTCCAGCAGTTTATTACATATCATAAACCGCACATAACATAGTCCATCTCAGTGGCTCGCCGACATGTTACACATTTAATATCCAAGAGCCTTTCCAGTGACAGATATGCCCATTTGGCTCCAGATACAGCCGTCAGCAAGGTAACAATATCAATGTCCACATCAAGCAACGTTTTACCTTTGCTGGGTCTTAGCTGCTTCTCTCAGCTCTGTTCTGCCAAAGCTGTCGTTTAAGGCTAACTAACTGTAGTCTCTAGGCCCCGTGCCTTCCAAGGCTACTGGTATCCCAAAGCACAGGGATCCAGCCTCTGCCTTCCAGGCTTCACCAGGCCTTTCTCTCTCTCCCCCTGTTTCAAAACCACCAGGATTTATATATCCTTCTGTGCACACAGGACCTGTGATGATGTCACAGTCATGTGATAAGTCACCTGAGGGGGAGGAAAATGGTCAGCCAGAACACACCCCCTGGACATTTTAGCAATGCAGCATCCGCTGCATTACAGCTTATATACCTCTTCCATTGAATATACATTTTATTCTGATGCTCATAAATCCTTCTCTCCTATAGACTTGATTTTAACAGATTCTCTATCAAAATCCAAATTTAGAAAGCTCTCAATTATCCCAAAATAATTTTCAGACAATTCATCAGTCACCTGAGCACTGGTAAGTCCCCACTACACTGTGTGCAGAATTATTAGGCAAGTTGTATTTTAGAGGATTATTTTTATTATTGATCAATAACTATGTTCTCAATCAACCCAAAAGACTCATAAATATTCAAGCTTAATATTTTTGGAAGTTGGAGTGTTTTTTTTTTAGATTTGGCTATCTTAGGAGGATATCTGTTTGTGCAGGTAACTATTACTGTGCCGAATTATTAGGCAACTTAATAAAAACCAGACATAATCCCATCTCACTTGTTTATTTTCACCAGGTAAACCAATATCAGTGCACAAAATTTAGAAATAAACATTTCTGACATGCAAAAACAAAAACCCCAAAAATTAGTGATCAATATAGCCACCTTTCTTTATGATGACACTCAACAGCCTTCCATCCATAGATTCTGTCAGTTGCTTGATCTGTTTTCGATCAACATTGTGTGCAGCAGCCACCACAGCCTCCCAGACACTGTTCCGAGAGGTGTGCTGTTTTCCCTCCCTCTAGATCTCACATTTTATGATGGACTACAGGTTCTCTATGGGGTTCAGATCAGGTGAACAAGGGGGCCATGCCATTATTTTTTCTTCTTTTAGCCCTTTACTGGCCAGCCACGCTGTGGAGTAGTTGGATGCATGTGATGGAGCATTGTCCTGCATGAAAATCATGTTTTTCTTGAACGATACCAACTTCTTCCTGTACCACTGCTTGAAGAAGTTGTCTTCCAGAAACTGGCAGTAGATCTGGGAGTTGAGCTTCACTCCATCCTCACCCCAAAAAGGTCCCACAAGTTCATCTTTGATGATACCAGCCCATACCAGTACCCCACCTCACCTTACTGGCATCTGAGTCGGAGTGGAGCTCGCTGCCTTTTACTGATCCAGCCTCTGGCCCATCCATCTGGCCCATCAAGAGTCACTCTCATTTCATCAGTCCATAAAACCTTTGAAAAATCAGTCTTAAGATATTTCTTGGCCCATTCTTGACGTTTTATCTTACGTTTCTTGTTCAAAGGTGGTCGTTTTTCAGCCTTCCTTACCTTGGCCATGTCCCTGAGTATTGCACACCTTGTCGTTTTTGATACTCCAGTAACGTTGCAGCTCTGAAATATGGCAAAACTGGTGGCGAATGGCATCTTGGCAGCTTCACGCTTGATTTTCCTCAATTCATGGGCAGTTATTTTGCGCCTTTTTTGGCCAACATGCTTCTTGCGACCCTGTTGGCTATTTGCCATGAAACACTTGATTGTTCGGTGATCACGCTTCAAAAGTTTGGAATTTTAAAGACTGCTGCATCCTTCTGCAAGACATCTCACAATTTTGGACTTTTCAGAGCCCGTCAAATCTCTCTTCTGACCCATTTTGCCAAAGGAAAGAAAGTTGCCTAATAATTAAGCACACCTTATATAGGGTGTTGATGTCATTAGTCAACACCCATCCTCATTACAGAGATGCACATTCCCAGATTTACTTAATTGGTAGTTGGCTCTCAAGCCTATGCAGCTTGGAGTAGGACAACATGTATAAAAAGTATCATGTGATCAAAATACTCATTTGCCTAATAATTCGGCACACAGTGTATAAACTAAAGACAACAAGGGAGACAAACAAAAGGGGATAACTTAGCTTGAGCAGACACCAGAGGAGAAACGCCAACAGTCTTCCAAAGGCACCAGAGAAGAGGCTTCTAGAACTTCAGCCAGAGCCAAGAAACATAGAAATATCACCGGCGAGTCCCAGAAGCAGACTGAGACACCCAGACCAGGGTATGTCAAGTAGAGCAGAAGGGAGGTAGCAGAGGGATTAGGAAGGCGTATGCAATGAAGTGAACTTGTGCAGACAGCTGCAGAGCGACGGTCTGTTACATTTGACACACCCATGACAAATGCCCACCACTGTGCCCCTTACATAATAATAATGGCTCCTTTTTGCCCTCTAAATGGTAAAATTGCCCCCTAGAAAATATTAATGCCCTGTGCAAATGCCCTAGAAAACAGTGTCCACATTTTGCCCCTTTGTGGCTACAATATATTGAGTGCCGCCATAACAGTAATGCTTCTTCAGTGCCCACTTAACATTTAATAATGTCCACTGAGTCCCCCAATGTACAGCTCCTCTATACACAGTATGATGGGCCCACACCTCCCTTATACAGAGTATGATATCCCCACAGCTCCCTTATACACCGTATAGTGGGCCAACAGCTCCGCTATACACAGTATGATACCCCACAGCTCCTCTATACATAGTATGATGTTTCCATTGCTGCCCCAAAACACTGTATAATGATCTCCATAGAAGCCCTCACACTGTATAATGGCCCCCACAGTAGAACCCACACTGTATAATGGCCCCCACACTAGCTCTACAACTGTACAATTGCCCCTGCATTAGCTTCCATGTTGTATAATGGCCCCCACATTAGCCTCCAAACTGTATAATGGCCCCTGCATTAGTCCCTAAACTGTATAGTGACCACTGCTTTATATATATATATATATATATATATATATATATATATATATATATATATATACAGTACAGACCAAAAGTTTGGACACACCTTCTCATTTAAAGATTTTTCTGTATTTTTATGACTATGAAAATTGTACATTCACACTGAAGTTTATCCGAGTCACCAGCCTCAGAAATCGCAGGTTAACAGCAGCTCAGATTAGAGACCAGGTCAATGCCACACAGAGTTCTAGCAGCAGACACATCTCTTCAACAACTGTTAAGAGGAGACTTTGTGGAGCAGGCCTTCATGGTAAAATAGCTGCTAGGAAACCACTGCTAAGGACAGGCAACAAGCAGAAGAGACTTGCTTGGGCTAAAGAACACAAGGAATGGACATTAGAGTAGTGGAAATCTGTGCTTTGATCTGATGAGTCCAAATTTGAGATCTTTGGTTCTAACCACCGTGTCTTTGTGCGACGCAGAAAAGGTGAACGGATGGACTCTACATGCCTGGTTCCCACCGTGAAGCATGGAGGAGGAGGAGGTGTGATGGTGTGGGGGTTCTTTGCTGGTGACACTGTTGGGGACTTACTCAAAATTGAAGGCATACTGAACCAGCATGGCTACCACAGCATCTTGCAGCGGCATGCTATTCCATCTGGTTTGCGTTTAGTTGGACCATCATTTATTTTTCAACAGGACAATGACACCAAACACACTTCCAGGCTGTGTAAGGGCTATTTGAAAAAGAAGGAGAGTGATGGGGTGCTACGCCAGATGACCTGGCCTCCACAGTCACCAGACCTGAACCCAATCGAGATGGTTTGGGGTGAGCTGGACCGCAGAGTGAAGGCAAAAGGGCCAACAAGTGCTAAGCATCTCTGGGAACTGCTTCAAGATTGTTGGAAGACCATTTCCAGGGACTACCACTTGAAGCTCATCAAGAGAATGCCAAGAGTGTGCTAAGCAGTCATCAAAGCAAAAGGTGGCTACTTTGAAGAATCTAGAATATAAGACATATTTTCCGTTGTTTCAGACTTTTTTGTTAAGTATATAATTCCACATGTGTTAATTCATAGTTTTGATGCCTTCAGTGTGAATGTACAATTTTCATAGTCATGAAAATACAGAAAAATCTTTAAATGAGAAGGTGTGTCCAAACTTTTGGTCTGTACTGTATGTACATTATCATGGTCTTTGGCTCTGCCATGGCCTCTCTTCTGCCTCTGTTGTCTATCTTTTTTAAATTCCACGTTGGCACCACCCTAGCTGTGGAAAGTGCTTGCACAGTTTGATCTCTCGATTGGGCTTTAGGTAATGGCGCATTCGCAAATTTATCTTTTAGCAGTATTCGGAAAAATGGTGCTGGTGGCGGTGCAGATTCAGATCTCGGCTCAATGACTCCAAAGGCTCAGGCAGACTAACATGCTGTCATAGCACAGCGCCGATGCACACACAGGACGTCAGAATCCCAGCACTGACTTCACCACCCAGGGAGTTTGACTTTCTGTGCATTCGTTGGTGCCTCGGTCATTCTGTATACCGCAAGTTTAAAGTGACCTGAGATCTAGAGAACAGAGCGGTAGTGCAGGGAGACCGTGTCTTACGGCCCTACCGAGGGGCTTAACTTGATTGCGTGCTGCGCACACCTTTATAGTTAAGGTTAACGTAGCTTGGGTGGGTCCCTCTGAGAGTACCCATAGAGTGCCAACCTCCGCCGATTAGGCAGGGGTTCAGCACAGGAGTAGTATAGGGTTGATTGGGATATACAATATATATATATATATATATATATATATATATATATATATATATATATATACATACAACATTACATTGGTGTTTGTTTGTTTTTGAATATATCTTTGTGCTATCTGTGTGTATTGTGTGTTTTTTGTAAGTAGATGACAATTTTAAAAGTGATTTAAATAAAGTTTTAAATTTTAATATATTAGGTCCCTGTGAGGAGCTGCCCACTTACTAAAGATTATGATACTTTTCCAGCACGGGGCACCATTTTCGTCAATATTATTAATATTGTGTTTTATTAGAGATTTGCTAACTGTGTTTTATTAATGCTCTGCTTGCTTGTCAGTGTATGTGGACTAATTTTACTTGTAAAGTGTCCAACATTCCACTAATCTCATCAGTATCTCAGGAGCCTCCAACCATTGTTCCAAAAGCGAATAAGCCCATTGTGTGAGTGTCGATTGTGGACACAGTGGAGCTGTCACCGCAGGAGGTCTTAGATGCAGTCTCATGTGAAGGCTCTTGGAATATTCTTCATTGTCTCAACTAAAGTAAATGCTTAAGGGGGAGGGTGCCATCACTTCTGACCTTTTGAGGGGGCTGACCCCAGGGAGGAAAAAGAACACATGTTTTAATGAGGAGTTGTGTGGAAAGACATCGAAGGAATAGGAGGGAGACTGTGGTTATGGTCCATGAATGTATCAATAGGATATGGAGATCAGTACCGACTGGGCTGAATAAGCGTGCTACAGTGTGGATATGTCGTTTGGATATAAACTTTCTTGAAGGACTGTTGCTACTGGATACCTGTAATTTCATTGTTTTATCTGTTGTCTGGAGGATCGTGGACTGTGGCTACAGACTATACTGGCTGGAGATACGAAATCTGTGGGCCAACCAAAAGTTGGGAGACAGAGAGTATGGCCTGATACAAAAGCCAGTGGAACTACTAATCCCAGGTTGGGAACTTAAAGACTGAGAGAGCTGTAGTTTGGCCATTTACCTGGAATTGCTGTATTAACATGGATGTGATTAATAAAATATTGTTGCATCGTTAACCTGCCTAGGGCATTACTTACAACCCACAACCTCAGATCTTTACAGTCCTGTTATGATTTCTCACTTTATGTACATGCTCAGTAGTAAGGCCATGCTGAGTTGGGAGTATGGGAAATTGAGGAGTCAGTTGGAGGTTTGGCTTACCGACTCCACAGCCCTGCTATTAACAGCTAAATTTAATGGTCACTATTCCCTGCTTATTCTCCTGGATCTCTCTTTGCAGCATTTGACACCGTGGACCACCAGCTCGTCCTCATTGTGCTGTGCTCTATTTGCCTCAAGGACATTTGTTTTCTTTTGGTTCTCCTCCCTCTGCCACTGTATCATTTGCTGGTTATTCTTCCTCTCCTCTACCCCTTAGGCTTCGTTCCCATGATGAGCTTATGGTGCATTGATGTTGCAAAATTTCTGCACCTATTATTTAAATTAGGTTAGTTGCGTTTTTTCATTACTTTTTGAGTGCATTTTTTTAACATGCGTTTTTGACACTGCACTTTTTGTCTCTGTTTGGTTTGTCATTCTTTAAATAAAGTTGGCTTGTTTTTGAAACTTTCTGGTACTTTATTGACATACGTAGGAGCGGATTACATGCGTTTTATGCGTTTTTGATGCGTTTCCACCTCGGAAACGCACTAACAATGCATATGCGTTTTTTACCTGCAAATTTTTCGCATCTAATGGTAAGTCTTTTGTGTTTTCTCCCTCTACTAACCTACAGTGGCATGTCAAAATGACTGTCATTGTGAACAGTTTTGCAAGTTGAAGATGAAATGATCTCTAAAAGGCCTAAAGTTAAGGATAAGCCATTTCCTTTGTATTTTAGAAAAAACAAAATATATATTTTTACATTTTAAAAATTACAAAATGGAAAATGGGCCGATGCAAAAGTTTGGGCATCCTGCATGGTTAGTACCTAGTAGCATCCACTTTTGAAAGTATCATAGCTTGTAAACGCTTTTTAGATAACAGCAGAAAATCGCCATACATAACAGTTTATCAAAAGAGAGTGGACAGTACCCTGTAAGTAAACAGGCCACTGTCCACATGCAAGCTGAACAGGCAAACTTAATAAAAAGAGGAGTATAGCACAGCAAAATTTTGAACACAAATAATAATGTTTTATTAAACATAAAACTCACAAAGTTGATAGGTTACAGACAAGGAGGTGTTGCCAGGTGGTATTATGCATCAGGGTAGGGTAAACAGAATGAAATTCATTATAGTACTGGGAAACGACACTATTGCACTTTGCCCATCAAGGCCACACTGTAAATATTAAATAGTAATTTACAAAAAATTGTCATTATTATCATCAACAAGGCAGAACTGGAGTCACAAACGTGTCATTAGTGCCCCAGAGTATTAGTAGAAAAACCCACCCCCCCCTATAGCCACATAAATGATGGAGGGAAACGAGCACAGCAAAAAATAGTAAGGGTCATAGCCTATGGCTCATTCAAATTCATACATCAAGTAAAAGTGGCAGGAGGAGAAGTAACCTACCAAGTAAGCACAGCCGGTCACACGGGGAGCATGGAGGTGAGGAAAAGGGAGTGCCCAACGCATGTTTCGTGGCGACCCAAGCCGCTATCTCAAGGGCAGAGAGTGTATGTTGGTGATAAATCAGGATCTCTCTATATATCCTCACTATCACCTGAGGATCCAGTCACGTGGTCGTCGCGGCGTGCACCCGAAAGTGGCCAGCTGAAGCCGGGGGGCGTTACACGGACCACATGATTGTGGAGTGAATGATGCCACAGTGGTGCATGCGCACGGCGGTCTGAGCATGTCGAGCGCGTGCCCCAGCCGTCAGGCCGCCCAGTGCCCATGCGCGGGAAGGAGATTCCCCACAGGAGCAGGGCGGCCAAGAGACGGCCAGGTGCACGCGCGCCACGTCCCCACCGCACGCACGCGCACGGCGTCCTGGAGCCAACAATAGGTGAGATCAGATGGCAGAATATAACCCTATTAAATGGGAGATGGAATAGGAATGGAAAGGAAAGGGATAAAAACAAAGGACATGGCAAAAAAGAGAGACAAGATGACAAGAACCTATGATGGGCAAAGAGCAATAGTGTCGTTTCCCAGTACTATAATGAATTTCATTCTGTTTACTCTACCCTGATGCATAATACCACCTGGAAACACCTCCTTGTCTGTAACCTATCAACTTTGTAAACGCTTTTTGTAGCCAGCCAAGAGTCTTTCAATTCTTGTTTGAGGGATTTTCATCCATTCTTCCTTGGAAAATTCTTCCAGTTCTGTGAGATTTTTATTGGTATATGGTCCCCCATCCTGGTATATGCTCCCCAATCCTGGTACCCCATCCTGGTATATGCTCCCCCCAATCTTGGTCCATGCTCCCCAATCCTGGTATGTGTGTCCCAATCATAGTCCCCCATCCTAGTAAATGCTCGCCCATCCTGGTATATGATCCCCAATCCTGGTCCCCCATCCTGGTATATGCTCCTCCATCCTGGTATATGCCCCCCATCCTGGTCCCCCATCCTGGTATATGCTCCCACTTCCTTGTACCCCATCCTGGTATATGCTCCCCTATCCTGGTATCTGTGCCCCCATCCTGGTATATGTTCCCTCATCCTGGTATTTGTACCCCTATCCTGGTCCCCCATCCTGGTATATGCTCCCCCATCCTGGTATATTCTCCCCCATCCTGGTATTTGCACCCCCATCCTGGTATATGCTCCCCCATCATGGTCCCCCATCCTAGTATTTGTACCCCCATTCTGGTATATGCTCCCCCATTCTGGTATATGCTCTCCAATCCTGGTATATGCTCCCCAATCCTGGTCCACATCCTGGTATATGCTTCCCTATTCTGGTCCCCCATCCTGGTATATGCTCCCCCATCCTGGTATATGCTCCCTGTCATAGAAAATATTAAGAATCTCTCTCTTCCTCCAAACCCCTCTTCCCCCCTCCCCTAAAGTATTTGTCAAAGGAGCAAGAGCTGACGCTCTAGAGAAGTGGCTTCTTTGCAAATAGCAGTACAAAGAGACACTATCTCAATTGTCCAGGCTAATTAGCATGCAAATGTAGCTCCTAGTAGCAGAGGCCTGTGATAAATAGACACCTGGCTAAAGAGGAAACGGCTCGTTTAAGCTTCAAAGAAATTCTGCCACACTCCTCACAATAGCAGGGTCATCTTCATTTGCAAACTCCTTTTCTCACCAGTCTTGCAGGCACCGACACAAAATATGTAATATCGGAAGTTCTATACTTCCAATAATAATGGGACACATTTTTAGTGGCAGGGTCAGGTAAGGAACAATACGCATATTTTTCCAGATCTGTGAACCCTTCCGGTGAGCTGTGGCACAAAAATATCAAAATAACTAACGGCAGTTATGTAATGTCTAGTCTCTAAAGAAAGGTAAATTCATAATAAAAAATATGGTAACACTTGTGAACTTCTGCGATCAACCAGCGAGAAGTTATCACAGAAGTTAGGTATTTTAATAAAACCATGAAGGGCGGAGACCAATCCACATGAGGTCATCGCAGGGGAGTGTGTGGGCAGGTCCCCCTTTGGCATAAAAGATCCAGCTGAAGATGGCTCCAGACTCATGCCAGGAGGTATATATTCTATAAGCAGGGGTCACGTTCGATAACGGCAAAATCAATTGGAGAGCCTCCCCTCCAGCTAAGCTGAATTGTCTCTGCAATCTGTCTAGTAAGTCTTTTATTAATCCCTTTTATTTTGTGTAACTGTATACTCTGTATTGTAATGTCCCCATTTGTAAAATCTTTCTATATTTTTCATAAACACTGCCTCCCTTTTGGATTAAATATAAAACTTAATAGTCCTCTTTCTTTTGCTCTGTAATCGTTTCTTCCCCGAAGCCATATGCTATCAGAAAGCAGGCGTCTGATCAGGCCAGTATTATATTTTAAAACTGATCGGTGGTGGCAGCGAATAATCATAATTGTTATGATCTGCAAACAGGAACTAAGGAAAGAAGGGGAAAGCTTTCCCTACAGTAAGACTAAGCTGAATCCCTACGATGTAGCGGGCTGCCTGTTCCTAGTGAACAGACCCGCCTTAATCCTAGGCTAGTCTGAACGAAGACCTATAGAATAAAGGGAAGGGGTCCCTAAAAGTACTAAGGACTGGAACAAAAATGGGACACCTCCTGAACAAAGAAAGTTGTTGCAGAAAACAAAAGATAAACTGACAAAAGGTACAAGAGGTCCCAAAGGACGAAGCGAACTGAGAGATATAGGCACCGAAGCACCTGGCTAGCAAAACAGTCAAACAACACTGAAGTCCAGCACAGCCAAAAAGGCGGAGCTGGAATATAAAGGCAGATGGTCACGTGACTGCAAAACACAAGATGGAAAAAACAAACAGGAAGGTTCTAACAGTACCCCCTCTTTTAAGAGGATCCTCCAGGCCCAGGCCTATCCGGAAACCTCCTGTGGAAATCTCTAACAAGCCTCGGAGCAGAGACATCATCCGCCCTTACCCAGGAGTTACCTTCGGGACCGAAACCCTTCCAAGAGACGAGATACTGTACTCTCCCTTTATGCCATCTAGAATTCAAGATACGTGAAATTTCATATTCGCCGTCTTCCACCACAGGAGGAACTGAGACAGTGGCATCCCTATCAGATACATCCGCCTTTTTCAACAAGGAAACATGAAACACAGGATTAATCTTCCAGGAAGTAGGAACATCCAACCTAACCGCAGACGGGTTAACAACCTGAAGCACTTTAAATGGACCCACAAACTTAGGACCCAGTTTTTTAGAGAAAATCCTCAACCGCAGGTTCCTTGAGGACAACCAAACCATGTCACCCACATTAAACAAAACCTCCTTTCGTTTCCTGTCAAAATACTGCTTGGACTTCTTGTTAGCCTCTTGAAGGTGGCAACGTACATTAGTCCAAACTCTCTCCAAATCACCGGAAAAGTTCTCCTCCTCCGGCACCGCCGAGCCCAATTTGGAGAACGAATCAAAAGACGGATGTCTCCCAGTACAACAAAAAAAAGGAGAACACCCAGTTGAGGAGGATGTATGATTGTTAAGAGCAAATTCTGCGAGAGGCAGAAACTCAGACCACACCTCTTGATTGTCCGCCACAAAACATCGCAAAAACTGTTCTACATCCTGGTTCTTTCTTTCAGTCTGTCAATTAGACTCAGGATGATACCCAGACGAAAATGACAAATGGACTCCCAACCTGTCACAAAAAGCACGCCAAAAGTGAGCCACAAACTGAGGTCCTCTATCAGAAACAATATCCGTGGGAACGCCATGAAGCTTGACAATCTCCTTAACAAACACCTTAGCAAGTGTCTTGGCGCAGGGCAACTTAATGAATGGAACCAAATGACACATTTTACTAAAATGGTCCACGACCACCCAGATGACAGTAAAACCCTCGGACACGGGCAGATCAGTAATAAAATCCATTGTGAGATGCGTCCAAGGCGCACTAGGAACCTCCAGAGGGCAAAGCAACCCCGCAGCAGGAGTATGTGAAGCCTTTGACCTAGCAAACACCGTACATTGACGCACCCACTTGATGACTTCTTTCTGCCATCCAGGCCACCAAAAACTGCAACTGATAAGTCTCTTAGTCTCAGAAATTCCGGGATGACCTGCCAACCGAGACTCATGGCACTTCACAAACAAGTCTCTCCTAAAGGTTCTAGGCACAAACAACCTCCCATGGGGAGTGTTAGATGGAGCATCATTTTGAGCTTTTAGAATCCCATTCTCCAAAACAGAGTCCAATGCTGCCACCACAACTCCTTTCTGTAAAATGTTCTCCTCCTCCTCGGCACCGACCGCAGGAGAGAAGCTGCGAGATAAAGCACCGCCTTTAACATTCTTAGTACCAGGGATATAGATAACAGAAAAATGAAACCGAGAAAAAAAAAAGTGCCCACCTAGCTTGACGGGCATTCAAGCGCTTGGCAGCATCCAGATAGATCAAATTCTTATGATCTGTGAAAACCTGAATAGGAAATCTAGCGCCTTACAAAAAATGACACCAATGTTCAAACGCGAGTTTAATAGCCAGCAACTCCCGATTTCCAACATCATAATTCAATTCGGTTTCCGAAATTTTTTTCGAAAAGAAGGCACAAGGATGTACTCCATCCCTATTCTCCTGAGACAAAACTGCTTCGACCCCCACCGATGAAGCATCGACCTCGACCAAGAAAGGCTTGGTCTCATCAGGCTGCATAAGGATAGGGGCTGATCTGAACCTCTCTTTGAGATATTTAAACGCTTCAATGGCCTCAGTAGTCCATTGGACCGTGTTCGTACCTTTCCTGGTGAGATCGGTTAGAGGCTTAACAATTACAGAAAAATTCTTAATGAATTTCCTGTAATAATTGGCAAAACCCAAAAATCTCTGTATAGATTTCAAACCAATAGGCCTAGGCCATTCCTGCACAGCCTGAACCTTCACTGGGTCCATCTCAAAGCCCTCGCTGGAGACAATGTAGCCCAAAAAACTAATTTTCTGAACAGCGAAGTCACATTTCTCCAGCTTAGCAAAGAGTGAATTATCACTCAATAACTGCAAAACTTCACATACACTCAGCCAATGGGACTCCAGATCAGGCGAATAAATCAAAATGTCATCCAAATACACAACCACATTCTTACCAATCAAAGGTCTCAAGATGTCATTAATAAGGTTCTAAAAAAATGCAGGTGCATTGGTAAGACCAAAAGGCATCACCAGATTCTCAAAATGACCTACTGGAGTGTTAAAAGCAGTTTTCCGCTCATCATCCTCCTTCACTCATAACAAATTGTATGCCCCCCGGAGATCAATCTTAGAGAACCACTTGGCCCCCACTAACTGGTTAAACAAGTCAGGAATTAACGGCAATGGGTAGGAATTGCGTATAGTAATCTTAATTTCACGAAAATCCAGACACACACGCAAACCCCCGTCCTTTTTTTTAGCAAAGAAAAATCCAACTGCCACAGGCAACTTAGAAGGTCTAATGTGACCAGCAGCCAGGCTAGTCTGTATGTACTCCTCCAAGGCCTTTCTTTCAGGGATAGTTAGTTTAAACAAGCGACTCTTGGGAAGAGTAGCTCCCGGAATAAACTCAATGGAGCAATCATAATCCCTATGAGGAGGTAAAACTTGTGACTCCTCCTCCGAAAAAACCCTCCAAAAATCCTGAATAGGTGCAGGCAATTCCCCTTTTCCCACAGCCGCAATGCGACCATTACAACATTTATCATAGCATTTCGGACTCCAAGACTTAATCATATTAGTAGACCAGTCTAGCAAAGGATTGTGCAGTTTTAACCAAGGCAATCCCAGAACGACCGGAGAGGGTAAATTATGTAATACAACCAAGTCCAAAATTTCTTGGTGAAGACCATTGATAGTGAGGAGAAATGCAGCAACCTTGTGAGTAATACATTTCAAGGGAGTGTTATCAATTGCAATCACAGAAATAGGTGATGACAAAGGTTTGGATTTCAATTTATGTTTTTCCAAAAACCCTTTATTAATCACATTAAGTGTTGAACCACAATCCACAAATACCTGAAATTCAATCGAATTTTCCTGCAAAGTAGTACTCCCTGAAAGAAACACTCCTGCAGAGCGTAAACAAGCTATACGGGCGTACCTGACCTTTTTTTTTCTTTATTTAAACGAAGCTCATAATACTTAATCAATTGGTCAGCTTTACCACAATAAAGACACAATCACTCGGCGAACCTCCGGTCTCTTTCCTGAGAGCGGAGCGACATCACCCCAACCTCCATCGGTTCTCCGCCATCTGAGCAGATTTTCTGGGGACTAGGACCTGGTGTAGCGTCGGCATCCCTGCCTCCTGCTAGGCAGTGACGCCGTTCCCCTCACCTCTCCGCTCCGTGCCCGGCGTCATCCTCCCGCTCTGCTGGCAGCGCGCGCTGCTTCCCGGCCACTGTGCTTAGGGTGCGCGCGCGCTTCCCCTCTCTTAAAGGGGCCGCACGCGCCGTCCTAAGGAGTCCCCGGCCAATGGCCGGAGGACCTCACCATATATAAGGCACCTCCTTCAAAATGGAGGTGCCCGAGCAATGTTGTTGCAAAGCCTTTCAACTCTGCTTCAGCCCTCAGGTCCCGTTACCAGATACCTGCCAGTTTCCTGCCATATCTCTGCTTGATCCCTACCTGATTCCTGTCCATCTACTTGCATTCCTGCGGTCCGACAGTCTGCCTTCCAATCCCAGTCAGTCTGTCTATGGATCTGCCCGCCCGCTCACCTGGGAGCGCTCACCTGCTACCTGCCTGCTAGCCTACCTGGAGGCTCTGCCGTCACTTGCCGTGACCACCTGCATGTCCAGAGACTCCTGCCCGCTCATCTGGGAGCACTCACCTGCTACCTGCCTGCTAGCCTACCTGGAGGCTCTGTCGTCACTTGCCGTGACCACCTGCCTGTCCAGAGACTCCTGCCCGCTCACCTGGGAGCGCTCACCTGCTACCTGCCTGCCTACCTGGAGGCTCTGCCGTCACTTGCCGTGACCACCTGCCTGTCCTGAGACTCTTGCCCGCTCACCTGGGAGCGCTTACCTGCTACCTGCCTGCCTGTCTAGAGACTCTTATCCTGCTGTCACTTGCTGTGACCACCTGCCTGTCTAGAGACTCTTACCCTGCTGACACTTGCCGTGACCACCCGCCTGTCAAGAGACTGTCCCCGTCACTTGCCGTGACCTCCTGCCCTTCTACCCAGAGACTGTCCCCGTCACTTGCCGTGACCTCCTGCCCTTCTACCCAGAGACTGTCCCCATCACTTGCCGTGACCTCCTGCCCTTCTACCCAGAGACTGCCCCTGTCACTTGCCGTGACTACTTGCCCGCCTTCCCTGGGAGCCACCCGCTTCCTTACAAGGACTGCCCCTTTGTATAGTTGCTCAGAGGTTCCACCTCCCAGACCCATTACAGTTTGTTCGGGCCATGGAACCCGGTGGCACCCAAGCTCCCTCGCTCTCGGACCTATATCATGAACTTTCCCGTCAGAGGTCCCAACAGGAGTCCATCCTGAGTCACCTGCGTAGTGTTAACTTCCGCCTGGACACATTGACTACTTCATCGGGACCTGCCTCCACTCGCACACTTACCACCCCGGCACCACCGCTGCCCATCAATACCATGGCATCTCTTCCTGGTCCCCGCCTCTCCGCCCCGCCTCGTTTTGGCGAAGATCCCGGCCAGGCACGGGGCTTCCTTAACCAGTGCACTCTGCACTTCGAACTGTTAGCACACCAGTTTTCCACCGACCGAGCCAAGGTAGCTTTCATCATGTCCCATCTCACGGGGGAGGCACTGGCTTGGCTAAATCCTCTATGGGAGAGAGGAGACCCCCTGGTGTCCAACCTGCCAGCCTTTCTCACGGCTTTCCGGAAAGTCTTCGACGAACCAGGACGGAAGACTTCATCCGCCTCATCTCTGCTACGCCTCCGTCAAGGAGGTCTCACCGTGGGCCAATATGCCATACGGTTCCGTACCCTTGCTTCAGAGCTTGCCTGGGATAACGACGCCCTGGTGTCCGTCTTCTGGGAGGGTCTGTCCGGCCGTATTAAAGATGAACTCGCCGGTCGGGACATTCCTACCACTCTCGACGACTTAATAACACTTGCCACCCGGATTGACATCCGGTTCCAAGAGCGCACCAAAGAGGTCACCCGTGAGAGGAGGTTTCCACGCCTTGCCCCTACCTTCCAGAGACCCGTCACTTCCTCCGTTACTCCCCAGGCGCACTCACCCGAGCCTATGCAGGTGGACCAGACCAAAATGGTCGAAACACGTCAGGAATTATGCCGTGCCGAGGAGAGCTGCTTCTACTGTGGCAGTAAGGAGCACCGGATCCGTTCCTGCCCGGAGAGGTCGGGAAACGCCTGTGTCTAGGATCGCTCAGAGAGGTCGCCCTAGACAAAAGTAAACCCTCTCCATCTCTGATGCTGTCGGTTTCTATCATCTGCGGAGAGAACCGTTATTTCGAACTGGCTCAACTTGACTCTGGAGCTGCTGGAAATCTCATTTCTCAATCCCTGGTAGAAAAATACCACATTCCCACCAAACCTCTGGCTGTACCCTTATCTGTCGCCGCCGTGGATGGGGGTCTCTTACCACATCCCATCCAACTCATCACCGAATCTCTAACTCTACAGGTGGGCATGCTGCACTCTGAGAGCATCTTCTTCCATGTTCTGCCTGGACTCTCTCACGCCCTCTTGCTAGGCCTACCTTGGCTCCAGAGACATGCACCCGTGCTTGATTGGCAGACCGGAGAACTCCTTCGCTGGGGACAGGACTGCCATAAGACTTGTTTAGTTCCCGTTCATCCTGCTCGTCTTTCTCCTACCCCAGCCAATCTACCTGGCCTACCGGTTCCCTATTGGTCCTATGCGGATGTCTTTAATAAAAAAGAAGCAGAGACATTACCCCTCATAGACCATACAACTGCCCAATCGACCTGATACCCGGCGCTACTCCTCCCCGTGGGCGTATCTACCCTTTGTCCGCTGCAGAGACCCGGTCCATGTCTGAATATATTGAGGAGAATCTGGCCCAGGGATTTATCCGGAAATCTACCACTCCGGCGGGAGCAGGCTTCTTCTTCGTCAAAAAGAAGGACGGCTCACTCCGTCCCTGTATAGACTATAGAGGCCTTAACCAGATCACAGTGAAAAATAAATACCCCCTTCCGCTCATTCCTGAATTATTTGACCGTTTGAGGGGGGCTAGAATCTTCACCAAGCTGGACCTCCGTGGGGCGTATAATCTGGTCCGTATCCATCAGGGGGATGAGTGGAAGACGGCATTCAACACCCAGGACGGCCACTATGAGTACCTTGTAATGCCCTTCGGTCTCTGTAACGCTCCCGCCGTCTTTCAAGAGTTTGTCAATGACATCTTCCGTGACCTTCTCTACTCCTGCGTGGTGGTGTACCTGGATGACATCTTGGTCTTCTCTCCGGATCTTCCCACTCACCGGAGGGACGTTCGTCAGGTCCTGCTCAGGCTCAGGCAGAACCACCTCTTCGCTAAATATGAGAAGTGCCTCTTTGAGCAAACCTCACTTCCGTTTCTGGGCTACATAATCTCTCAGACCCGCCTACGAATGGATCCTGAGAAACTGTCTGCCATCCAGAAGAGGCCCCGACCAGAGGGATTGAAGGCTATTCAGCGGTTCCTGGGCTTCGCCAACTACTACTGCCTCTTCATACCGCACTTCTCTTCCCGGACTGCCCCAATCTCTGTGCTCACCCGTAAAGGCGCTAATCCCAGAGAATGGCCGCCCGAAGCAGAGGAAGCCTTTCTTTCCTTAAAACAGGCATTCTCCTCTGCCCCGGTGCTGCATCGTCCGGACGGCAACAAACAGTTCTTCCTAGAAGTTGACGCCTCCTCCTCCAGAGCCGGAGCAGTACTTACCCAAAAGTCGTCTTCCGGAAGAATGGTAACTTGCGGCTTCTTCTCCAAACTCTTCTCCCCTTCTGAGCGCAATTATTCTAGAGGAGACCGAGAGTTATTGGCCATTAAGCTGGCACTGGAGGAGTGGCGTTACCTGCTTTAGGGGGCTCTTCACCCGGTAATAATTTACACGGACCACAAGAACTTGGCTTACCTCCAGAGCGCCCAGAGACTTAACCCGCGCCAAGCCCGGTGGTCCTTGTTTTTTGCCCGCTTTGATTTCGTTCTTTATTTTCACCCGGCAGACAAAAACATCAAAGCTGACGCCTTGTCCCGATCCTTTCTGGTCTCTGATCTAGAGGAGGAACCTAAGCACATCATTGATCCCGCCAGAGTAATGCAGGTGGCCCCCGTGAATCTAAATCGTCTTCCTCCTGGTAAAACGTTCGTAACAGTACCTGATCGGGAGAAGGTCCTACACTGGGGTCACTCGTCTAAGCTAGCTGGCCACGCTGGTCAGAAAAAGACCCTCCAGCTTATTACCCGGCATTACTGGTGGCCTACCCTGCACAAGGACGTAATAGACTTTGTTTCAGCCTGTGTGTCCTGCGCCCGCAACAAGGTTCCGAGACACCTGCCAGCTGGTCGCCTCCTTCCTCTTCCAGTACCTGCAGCATATAGCTATGGACTTTATAACGGATCTCCCTGTCTCTGCCGGTTGTACGGTCATTTGGGTGGTCGCTGACCGCTTTTCCAAGATGGCCCACTTCATTCCCCTGCCGGGTCTCCCGTCTGCACCTGAGTTAGCTAAAGACTTCATCCATCATGTTTTCCGTCTTCATGGTCTTCCTCTCCACATTGTATCCGACCGAGGGGTCCAATTCACCTCTCGCTTTTGGTGAGCCATGTGTAAATTGCTGGGGGTCACCTTGGACTTTTCTTCTGCCTATCACCCACAGTCCAATGGCCAAGTAGAGCGGATCAACCAAATTTTAACCAGTTTCCTCCGGCACTTTGTTAATGCTCACCATTCTGACTGGGTGGATCTTTTACCATGGGCTGAATTTTCTTACAATAATCACGAGAGCGAATCTTCCTCCAAATCCCCGTTTTTTTGTAGTCTTCGGTCAGCATCCTCGGATCCCGTTTCCCTTCTCCACCTCGGTGGACAATCCGGCTGCGGAATCTCTCGTTAGCGAATTTTCCTCCATTTGGGAGAGTACCCGATCCGCACTTCTTCAGTCATCCGAGCGGATGAAAAAACACGCTGACAAAAAACGCCTGGATCCTCCACAATTCCGTCCTGGAGATAAAGTCTGGCTCTCGTCCAAGTATGTCCGGCTCAAGATTCCTTCCTACAAGTTAGGGCCTCGGTTCATCAGCCCACTGGAAGTTATCAAACAAATCAACCCGGTGGCCTATAAATTGAAACTCCCGGCCAACTTGCGGATTCCTAACTCCTTCCATGTATCTCTACTCAAACCCGTGGTACTTAACTCTTTTTCCAAGTCTACAGGTACGCCTCCTGCTCCGGTTTCTGCTGAAAACGAGTTTGAGGTAGAGAACATTCTGGCCACCAAAAGGGTAAGAGGAAAGACCTTTTTTCTAGTAGATTGGAAGGGGTGTGGTCCTGAGGAGAGAACGTGGGAGCCCCGGGAGAACATCCATGCCCCGCTCATCCTTGGTAAATTTCTATCTGGCCTATAAAACGGGGGGCCTAAAGGGGGGGGGTACTGTAGCGTCGGCGTCCCTGGCTCCTGCTAGGCAGGGACGTCGTTCCCCTCACCTCTCCGCTCCGTGCCCGGCGTCTTCCTCCCGCTCTGCTGGCAGCGCGCGCTGTTTCCCGGCCACTGTGCTTAGGGCGCGTGCGCGCGCGCTTCCCCTCTCTTAAAGGGGCCGCGCGCACCGTCCTAAGGAGTCCCCGGCCAATGGCCGGAGGACCTCACCATATATAAGGCACCTCCTCCAAAATGGAGGGGCCCGAGCAATGTTGTTGCAAAGCCTTTCAACTCTGCTTCAGCCCTCGGGTCCCGTTACCAGATACCTGCCAGTTTCCTGCCAGATCTCTGCTTGATCCCTACCTGATTCCTGTCCATCTACTTGCATTCCTGCGGTCCGACAGTCTGCCTTCCAATCCCAGTCAGTCTGTCTATGGATCTGCCCGCCCGCTCACCTGGGAGCGCTCACCTGCTACCTGCCTGCTAGCCTACCTGGAGGCTCTGCCGTCACTTGCCGTGACCACCTGCCGGTCCAGAGACTCCTGCCCGCTCATCTGGGAGCACTCACCTGCTACCTGCCTGCTAGCCTACCTGGAGGCTCTGTCGTCACTTGCCGTGACCACCTGCCTGTCCTGAGACTCTTGCCCGCTCACCTGGGAGCGCTTACCTGCTACCTGCCTGCCTGTCTAGAGACTCTTATCCTGCTGTCACTTGCTGTGACCACCTGCCTGTCTAGAGACTCTTACCCTGCTGTCACTTGCCGTGACCACCCGCCTGTCAAGAGACAGTCCCCGTCACTTGCCGTGACCTCCTGCCCTTCTACCCAGAGACTGTCCCCGTCACTTGCCGTGACTACTTGCCCGCCTTCCCTGGGAGCCACCCGCTTCCTTACAAGGACTGCCCCTTTGTATAGTTGCTCAGAGGTTCCACCTCCCAGACCCGTTACACCTGGCATTACAGGAGTCTTTACCTCAGTCTGCCTGAATCTCAGCCTCCTATCCACACGAACAGCTAATTGCATGGCATCCTGCAGAGTCTCAGGTGCAGAGAATGCAATTAGCAAATCCTTAACCCTTCCACTCAGACCAGCAAGAAATAGACATTTCAGAGCAGGATCATTCCATCTGACTTCAGAAGCCCACCTTCTAAAGTGTGTGCAATAAATCTCAGCATCCTCTGACCCCTGATTCAAACGCCTGAGTTCTGCCTCAGCAGATGAGATTCGATCAGGATCGTCGTATAATAGACCCATAGCAGAAAAAAACTCTTCTACCGACCTCAAACATGGATCATTAGGTTGAAGAGAAAAGGCCCACCCTTGTGGTTCATTGTGCAAAAGTGACATAATAAAACCAATGCGCTGTGATTCATTCCCAGAGGACCTTGGTCTCAAACAAAAATATAACAAACAAACATTTTTAATGGAAAAAAAATCTTGATGTTTACCAAAAAAAGATCCGGCAGTCCTACCTTGGGTTCCACAAAATGTGCTCCGGAACAGCTACTCACGTGTTGCTGGAGCTCGACCACCTCCAGAGTCAACCCCTGCAAGCGTCGAGCCAAATCTTGGATGGAAGCCATACAGATCCCTGTATAAATATTTCCTTTTTTTTGGCGGGGGGGGCTGGACTTACTGTTATGATCTGCAAACAGGAACTAAGGAAAGAAGGGGAAAGCTTTCCCTACAGTAAGACTAAGCTGAATCCCTACGATGTAGCGGGCTGCCTGTTCCTAGCGAACAGACCCGCCTTAGTCCTAGGCTAGTCTGAACGAAGACCTATAGAATAATCGGAAGGGGTCCCTAAAAGTACTAAGGACTGGAACAAAAATGGGACACCTCCTGAACAAAGAAAGCTGTTGCAGAAAACAAAAGATAAACTGACAAAAGGTACAAGAGGTCCCAAAGGACCAAGTGAACTGAGAGATATAGGCACCGAAGCACCTGGCTAGCAAAACAGTCAAACAACACTGAAGTCCAGCACAGCCAAAAAGGCGGAGCTGGAATATAAAGGCAGATGGTCACGTGACCGCAAAACACAAGATGGAAAAAACAAACAGGAGGGTTCTAACAGTAATTGGGCTATCGTGAAACTGGCAGTGATTGTACCGGGGCATATACACAAATTCCATGCGTTGAAATTCGGAGGTGTGTTTGCCATACGCTTACTGCTCGCTTGCTGATAGCTACGTCGTGAGTAATCTGGATCATGCGTGTGCCGAATTCCTGACGAACCTGACAATGTGAAGGCAGCGGTGGGATATTGTGTGATCTTCCCGGTGTCGTACCTGACACTCCCCCATTCTGGTATATTCTCCCCCATCCTGGTATATGCTCCCCCATCCTGGTTTATGCTCCCCCATCCTGTTATTTGTGCCCCATCCTGGTCCCCCATCCTGGTATATGCTCCCCTATCCTGGTATCAGCTCCCCCATCCTGGTATATGCTCCTCCATCCTGGTATTTGTGCTCCCATTCTGGTATATACTCCCCCATTTTTGTCGCCCATCCTGGTATATGCTCCCCATCCTGTTATGTGCTCCCCAATCCTGGTCCCCCATCCTGGTATATGCTCCACAATCCTGGTGCCCCATACTGGTATATGCTCCTCCATCCTGGTCCACCATCCTGGTATATGATCCCCCATCCTGGTATTTGCTCCTCCATCCTGGTATATGCTCCACCATCCTGGCATATGCTCCACCATCCTGGTATATGCTCCCCCATCCTGGTATTTGTGCCCCCATCCTGGTATATGCTCCATCATTCTGGTATATGCTCCATCATCCTGGTGCCCCATCCTGGTACATGGCCCCCAATCCTAGTGCCCCATACTGGTATATTCTCCCCCATCCTGGTATTTGCTCCCCCATCCTGTTCTCCCATCATGGTATATACTCCCCCATCCTAATCCCCCATCCTGGTATATGCTCCTCCTTCCTTGTACCGCATCCTGGTATATGCTCCCCCATCCTGGTATTTGTGCCCCCATCCTGGTATATGCCCCCCATCCTGGTATATGTTCCCCCATCCTGGTATTTGTGCCCCATCCCGGTCCCCCATCCTGGTTTTTGCTCCCCCATCCTAGTATATGCTCCCCTATCCTGGTATTTGTGCCTCCATCCTGGTATATGCTGCTCCATCCTGGTATTTGTGCCCCCATCCTGGCACATACTCCCCCATTTTGGTCCCCTATCCTGGTATATGCTCCCCATCCTGTTATGTGCTCCCCCATCCTGGTCCCCCATTCTGATATGTTCCCCAATCCTGGTCCCCCATCCTGGTATATGCTCTACAATCCTGGTGCCCCATACTGGTATATGCTCCCCCATCCTGGTATTTGCTCCCCCATCCTGGTATATGGTCCCCCATCCTGGTATATGCTCCATCATCCTGGTGCTCCATTGTGGTACATGCTCCCCAATCCTAGTGCCCCATACAGGTATATGCTCCCCCATCCTGGTATTTGCTCCCCCATCCTGTTCTCCCATCCTGATATGTACTCCCCTATCCTAATCCCCCATCCTGGTATATGCTCCCCCTTCCTTGTAACCCATCCTGGTATATGCTCCCCCATCCTGGTATTTGTGCCCCATCCAGGTCCCCCATCCTGGTCTATGCTCCCCCATCCTAATATATGCTCCCCTATCCTGGTATTTGTGCCCCCATCCTGGTATATGCTCCTCCATCCTCGTATTTGTGCCCTCATCCTGGTACCTACTCCCCCATTTTGGTCCCCCATCCTCATATATGCTCCTCATCCTGTTATGTGCTCCCCCATCCTGGTCCCCCATTCTGATATATGTTCCCCATCCTGGTCCCCCATCCTGGTATATGCTCCACAATCCTGGTGCCCTATACTGGTATATGCTCCCCCATCCTGGTATTTGCTCCCCCATCCTGGTATATGGTCCCCCACCCTGATATATGCTCCCCCATCCTGGTCTCCCATCATGGTATATACTCCCCCATCCTGGTATTTGTTCCCCCATCCTGGTATATGCTCCATCATTCTGGTATATGCTCCCTCATCCTGGTGCCCCATCCTGGTACATGCTCCCCAATCCTAGTGCCCCATACTGGTATATGCTCCCCCATCCTGGTATTTGCTCCCCCATCCTGTTCTCCCATCCTGGTATATACTCCCCCATCCTAATCCCCCAGTCTGGTATATGCTTCCCCTTCCTTGTACCCCATCCTAGTATATGCTTCCCCATCCTGATATATGTTCCCCCATCCTGGTATTTGTGCCCCCATCCAGGTATATGCTCCCCCATCCTGGTATTTGTGCCTCATCCAGGTCCCCCATCCTGGTTTATGCTCCCCCATCCTGGTATATGCTCCCCTATCCTGGTAGTTGCGCCCCCATACTGGTATATGCTCCCCATCCTGGTATTTGTGCCCCATCCTGGTATATGCTCCCCTATCCTGGTATCAGCGCCCCCCTCATGGTATATGCTCCTCCATCCTGGTATTTGTGCTCCCATTCTGGTATATACTCCCCCATTTTGGTCCCCCATCCTTGTATATGCTCCCCTTCTTGTTATGTGCTCCCCCATCCTGGTCCCCCATTCTGATATATGTTCCCCAATCCTGGTCCCCCATCCTGGTATATGCTACACAATCCTGGTGCCCCATACTGGTATATGCTCCCCCATCCTGGTATTTGCTCCCCCATCCTGGTATATGGTCCCCCATCCTGGTATATGCTCCCCCATCCTGGTCTCAAATCATGGTATATACTCCCCCATCCTGGTATTTGTGCCCCCATCCTGGTATATGCTCCATCATTCTGGTATATGCTCCCTCATCCTGGTGCCCCTTCCTGGTACATGCTCCCCAATCCTAGTGCCCCATACTGGTATATGCCCCCCCATCCTGGTATTTTCTCCCCCATCCTGTTCTCCCATCCTGGTATATACTCCCCCATCCTAATCCCCCATTCTGGTATATGCTCCCCCTTCCTTGCACCCCATCCTGGTATATGCTCCCCCATCCTGATATATGTTCCCCCATCCTGGTATTTGTGGCCCCATCCTGGTATATGTCCCCCATCCTGTTATATGCTCCCCCATCCTGGTATTTGTGCCCCATCCAGGTCCCCCATCCTGGTTTATGCTCCCCCATCCTGGTATATGCTCCCCTATCCTGGTATTTGCGCCTCCATCCTAGTATATGCTCCTCCATCCTGGTATTTGTGCCCCCATCCTGGTATATACTCCCTCATTTTGGTCCCCCATCCTGGTATATGCTCCCCATCCTGTTATGAGCTCCCCCATCCTGGTCCCCCATTCTGATATGTTCCCTAATCCTGGTCCCCCATCCTGGTATATGCTCTACAATCCTGGTGCCCCATACTGGTATATGCTCCTCCATCCTGGTCCCCCATCCTGGTATATGATCCCTCATAATGGTATTTGCTCCCCCATCCTGGTATATGCTCCATCATTCTGGTATATGCTCCCTCATCCTGGTGCACCATCCTGGTACATGCTCCCCAATCCTAGTGCCCCATACAGGTATATGCCCCCCCATCCTGGTATTTGCTCCCCCATCCTGGTATATACTCCCCTATCCTAATCCCCCATCCTGGTATATGCTCCCCCTTCCTTGTACCCCATCCTGGTATATGCTCCCCCATCCTGATATATGTTCCCTCTTCCTGGTATATGCTCCCCCATCCTAGTATATGCTCCCCCATCCTGGTATTTGTGCGCCCATCCTGGTATATGCCCCCCATCCTGGTATATGCTCCCCCATCCTGGTATTTGTGCCCCATCCAGGTCCCCCTTCCTGGTCTATTCTCCCCCATCCTAATATATGCTCCCCTATCCTGGTATTTGTGCCCCCATCCTGGTATATGCTCCTCCATCCTCGTATTTTTGCCCCCATCCTGGTACCTACTCCCCCATTTTGGTCCCCCATCCTGGTATATGCTCCTCATCCTGTTATGTGCTCCTCCATCCTGGTCCCCCTTTCTGATATATGTTCCCCATCCTGGTCCCCCATCCTGGTACATGCTTCCCAATCCTAGTGCCCCATACTGGTATATGCTCCCCCATCCTGGTATTTGCTCCCCCATCCTGTTCTCCCATCCTGGTATATACTCCCCCATCCTAATCTCCCATTCTGGTATATGCTTCCCCTTCCTTGTACCCCATCCTAGTATATGCTCCCCCATCCTGATATATGTTCCCCCATCCTGGTATTTGTGCCCCCATCCTGGTATATGCTCCCCCATCCTGGTATTTGTGCCCCATCCAGGTCCCCCATCCTGGTTTATGCTCCCCCATCCTGGTATATGCTCCCCTATCCTGGTATTTGCACCCCCATACTGGTATATGCTCCCCTATCCTGGTATCAGCACCCCCATCCTGGTATATGCTCCTCCTTCCTGGTATTTGTGCTCCCATTCTGGTATATACTCCCCCATTTTGGTCCCCCATCCTGGTATATGCTCCCCTTCTTGTTATGTGCTCCCCCATCCTGGTCCCCCATTCTGATATATGTTCCCCAATCGTGGTCCCCCATCCTGGCATATGCTACACAATCCTGGTGCCCCATACTGGTATATGCTCCCCCATCCTGGTATTTGCTCCCCCATCCTGGTATATGGTCCCCCATCCTGGTATATGCTCCCCCATCCTGGTCTCCCATCATGGTATATACTCCCCCATCCTGGTATTTGTGCCCCCATCCTGGTATATGCTCCATCATTCTGGTACATGCTTCCTCATCCTGGTGCCCCATCCTGGTACATGCTCCCCAATCCTAGTGCCCCATACTGGTATATGCCCCCCCATCCTGATATTTTCTCCCCCATCCTGTTCTCCCATCCTGGTATATACTCCCCCATCCTAATCCCCCATTCTGGTATATGCTCCTCCTTCGTTGTACCCCATCCTGGTATATGCTCCCCCATCCTGATATATGTTCCCCCATCCTGGTATTTGTGGCCCCATCCTGGTATATGTCCCCCATCCTGTTATATGCTCCCCCATCCTGGTATTTGCGCCCCATCCAGGTCCCCCATCCTGGTTTATGCTCCCCCATCCTGGTATATGCTCCCTCATTCTGGTATTTGCACCCCCATCCTGGTATATGTTCCCTCATCCTGGTCCCAGATCCTGTTATGTGCTCCCCCTTACTTGTATAGGCTCCCTATCCTGGTCCCCCATCCTGTTATGTGCTCCCCCATCCTGATATATGCTCCACCTTACATCCATAAATTAAATAAAAAAAACACTCCTACTCACCTTTCCATCGCTTCCCAGCAGTGTGTCACCTGGGTTATTTTACTAAAATGGCACTGTAATCAGCGTCTGCATAGCGCAATATACCGTGCCATTTTATTGAAGACAAATGTGCGCATTCACATACCGCGATATCTGGCGCCATTTTGTTGAAGACACAGTGCAAATGTGTCTTAACTAAAATGGTGACAGATATCGCGCTATGCGGAGTTGCCGATTCCGACACCACACTCCTTCCCCGGCCTCCGTGTCATGGGTGTGTCAGGTATGACAGTTGCTCTGGAGCCGGCTGCGGAAGGACACTGCGTTTGGCATTGCAGACGCCTTCTTGATCCTCTCATCTCTTTAGTATGGTTATATGCTTCTTCCTTTAGAACCCAGCAGCTACCTCCACCTTCTGCTGCTGATTTACACACCCTTGATTGGTAGTTAAAAACTCTCAGTTTCTCCAGAGAGGCGCCTGTGATAGTTCTATGTACCTCTATGCAGGCTTGGAGCACTAGCAGTTGGCTAGCTTCTTCTCTGGTGCCCTTAGAGGACAATTGGCATTATCTCTCTGGTGTCTGCTTAAGCTAAGTGTATCCCTTTGGTCTACCTTGTTGTCTTTAGTTTGTAGTGGGGCCTGACTATTGCTCACCCTGTCCCCTCCCCATCTAGGGCCAAGCTCTAGGAACATTCATGGCTTAGGTTCCTGCTCCTATATAGGGACGATAGGGTAGGCATGGTGATATTAGATCTGCCTAGAGTTCTCCACTCCCCCTTTCCCTAGTGTTTGGGCTTCCTTCCCCTCTTCCCTTCGTGTTGCACTTAGTCTTTCCCTCACCTTGCGTGACACTCCCGCCCGAACAGAGGCGCCACACTCCTCCTTGACAGGTATGTGCTTATGGCACCAGAGATTGCAGTATGAGTTCAGTGCCTACGCATACCCCGATCTCCGGCGACACAATCCTCATCCCTGTCTTGGACGTTTGTAGGTGTGTTTCTTTGTCTGGGGCCAGATTTCGTAGGCACAGTCTATAAAGGATTCGGACAGAAGGATACATCCCTGGTTATATTATAGATGCCCTATTTATTATAATGATGGCTGGACCGTACATGACAAACACTTTCTACCTATTGTGTCCTCCCTATTTCCTAGTAGACTGTAAGCTTGTGAACAGGGCCCTCACTCCTCCTGTAACTGTTGAACTATGTGCTACTTTGTATTGTTTGTATTGTCTTAACAGGTAGGTTCATGCTTAACTATAAAGTGCTGTGGAATATGTTGGTACTATAGAAATAAAATTATTATTATTATTAGCATGAGTAGCAAAGATAAACTAACCATATGTAATATACTAAGGGGTGCACATAAACAGAATATACCTAAGCTTATTAACCAACCCGTAAACAATAAGAAACAAGATTTATTCACTAAGAGGTAGTGAAAAGTGTTGCTAGATGTGGGATGGACTAGACCTAAAACCAAATAGATAAACAAGAAGGTTGAGAAATAGCAGGTTTATATATAACATTGTTAACATGAATGTCACATTTTAAAAATCCTGTGTGGGTTGCAAAATTTTGAACTTGGCACTAGAGGTTGAATAGCTGGCAATCCAAGTTCATATGAATGGATGGGAGATGATATAGAGATGACTTACCAATTTAGCATTATAGAGTAGGACTGTTGTCCAGAAATAAGATAGTGACTAGGACTTGCATATCAGCCTGAGTGCAATGAAGTAGATGATCTACCAATTGAATGAGGAAGCATTTTTTTCCCATCAGCCCTTGTCATTCTAGTTGGAGGCGGTATCTCCCTTGGTGAGGAAATGTAGGAGTAAATGTGTATATCTGTACCTTTCAAGAGGGTCTTGTCTAGTAAGATTTCAGGTCTTTCATGGTGTTGAAAGCTTGAAGTTCCCTGTCATGGGTAAAGCTCAATTTGAAGGGTTAACCCCAGGCATAGCAAATGTTCGTTTTGGACAGAATGTCTAAGTAAGGCATGAAGGCCTTTCATTTCTGGTGAATGATCAGAGCCATGTCAGAGAAGACTTAGTAACAATGACCTTAGAAGATTAAATTTCCTTAATCATGTGCTGCTTTCATAATGATTTCCTTAGTGAATTTTGATGACAATATTTCATGGTTTACCCTCCTGTATATAGGGGCCAAGAGAACAGTCCAGTCCATTTCAAATCGGACCACAGGAATTTTAGGGACCAGTTTTTAGAAAAGGGCCATAGTTGTAGCATAAGTCTCCAATTGACTCAGGCAGACCATACATGCATAGAGTGCCCCTGCAGGCTTTGTTCATGTTCTGTTCTAATTTAAGGAGCATTTAGATCAGAACAGATGTTGTTAATTTTAGTGTCTTTTGAGGATCGCACTTCCACAACCTTGTCCATTTTTTGTGAGTCAGCAGTGCGACCACCTAATTTGTGAGATAATTGTACAGCTGTCACCAATGATTCTTATTGAAGGAATAGTTTGTTTCTCTTGAATTTTAGTGCATTGGAGGGAGATTGATGGCTCAATTTGATAGGGAAGATTCAAAAGGCTATTTATGCAGGACCCACTGAGAAGAACCGGGGAGCCAAGATGATCAATTGACTCAGCATGTAGCATGTGGGGCATCAAAAGACAACATATTTTGTGTTGTACAACATCCGCCAATATGTTTTCTCCCCACAGTCCAGGGAAATATAGAAGAAAGGCAACTATGGACACAATAAATATATGAGCCCTAATGAGGGTAGGAGATGTGCCCGTGGGGTCTAGAGCAAGGTTTCAAGCAGTCATCTTTGTGGGTTGTTCACAGATTTTCACAAAATTAAGATTTGGGTTCACAGGTAAGTATCATGAGTGTGGCAAGCAAGGCTGGACGATGGAGGTTCTATGAGCGCAAAAAAAAATTCTTCTGCGCTTCCTTGCCATTAAATGTGCGTTAAACTGAAGACCTTAGACGAGTCCTAAATATTTGTAACTTTTTCTGAAATGGTGGTCTGGACAAATTAGAGCTAAGCTAAAAATGAAGTGTGGATTAAGTTTTCCCGGAGTTTTCCCGGAGAATGGGAGAGATAATTCCTTGTACTATTCATGTGTTAGGACAGAGGTACTGTGTAGGGTAATTCCCTTCTGCCTGCCCTTTAGATGTTACACGCTTAAGATGCAGTTGTAGAATAGCATCCCTCAATGGCAGGAGAGCACTATATACTCGGAGGCAAATTTTATGGTTTCAAGTGGAAGATACAATTCCGGTCGTAAGAAAAGAGCTGACCATTCAGCATATTTTTCATGGTAACATGGACAAATGATGTAATAGTGGCTACAGAGCTGAATAAAACATTTTTGTACACATCCCCAGTGAAAATTGTTGCATTCTTATAACACCCACTTGGATTAACCAACTCATTAACTTTGATTGCCAATATCTCCGCAATGGAGAGACAAAATTTTAAAACAAAACACGTTTTATTCCACCTTGCAGCCACTAATACATCATGTTTCCAGAAAAATGTGGTCCTCTTTAAGCTTCTTACGTTCAATGAGTGACAGACCAGTAAGAGCTACTGCTTTCCAACTGATCCTAAGAGCTGCAACAAACAAACCCTAGTAGGCAGCATAGGAAGAGTTTCACTGGAGTTTGGCAGGGCTGGCATCAGCAAACCAGGTGGTAGCCCAAGCACGGTTTTAGACAATGTGGGGCCCTGGGCAAAAGTTAAAATAGCTCAGAAGGCAAAGAAACTGGCCACAGAGCAACTGGTCAGCTGATCGAACAACCAAACCGAGCCATGACATACACACACAGCACATGCATACACATGTACAGTATATAAACACACAACACATACATTTTTTATACACACAGTAAATACACATACACACAAGTATACATGCACACGTATATACGTACAACACATATAAAAAATATCTGTATACACTGCACATTTATGAATATACACACACAACACATACACACAAATGTATATATACACACCACATGCAAACACATGTATATGTATATACATGGCTGAAAACACAAACAACTCCTCCCATGAGGGCATGTAAATGTTTGTGATTGAAACAGAAAAACCAGCCCCCATGGACGCGCCTTATTTCTGGAGATAGAATGTCCCATTGAATGAAAAATAGTTGTGATATAGCAAAAGCTCGACTGCCATCAAAATAAATCTTTTTGTAGCTGGAGCATAATTACTATAATGATGTAAATGGCAGGACAAAGATGTTAATGCCAATGTATGTGGTATCCTAGGGTATAATCCTATTACAAACCCAAGAAAGCCAGAGACAGTTTGTAAAGAATCAAGGATCATCCATGGATGGGGGTTTCTCCTTCAATCACCAAAAATTACATGGCCTCATGAGAGGAGTTATTTGTGTTCTCAGCCGCCTCTCCCTTCCACTCCCATATCAGGTGGTATGGTCCTTATATCGACGACCTCCTCCTGATATAGGAGGGAACCAGGGAGACGGCTGTCAACTTTGTCCAATACCTTAATGAGAATGAAATGAATCTACAATTTACCTTCAATATCCAAGATATTCAAATAGATTTTTTGGACATTACATTAACACATTCTTCATTTGGTATCACTGTGATCCCATACAGAAAAAATACAGCCACCAATTACACCCTTCTAGCCACCTCATGTCATCCCAAGCAAACCATTAAAAATATTCCGTTAAGCGACCATACACGTACCAAAATAAATACCATATCTGATTTACAGTATAAACAAGAAGCTGCCCTCATCAACCAGAGATTACGGGATCGTAAGAACTCTGATTGGATGCTCAGGAGAGCTGATCAGACAGTAGAACACATGGACAGGCGGGACATGTTGAAAGAGAAAAATAAAAATAATGCACAGGATTCCAACAATGTCATGTTTGTTTCTCACTATAGTCCACAGTTTACAGCTATTAGAAAAATCACAGAGTCTCATATGCCTATGCTATATCAAGATAAAAAACTAAAATCCATCTTGACTAATCCAGTCAGAATTAGAGTAAAAAAAGTTCCCACTTTAGGAAGCCTTTTATCATCTAGCCTATATTTGAGCTACAATACTTAACCAAAAAAGCACCTGGTTCCACACTAAAGTTTTTTCAAATGTGTACATAACATCTGCACATGCTGTAAACATGTTATAAATGGAGTTGAGCGAGTATGTTCTGTCCGAGTATGCTCGGGCCGAGCTCCGAGTATTTACAGCTGCTCGGTGATATGTATGAATCGCTCCCGTGTGCATGATTTGCAACTGTTTGACAGCTTTATTACATGTGAGGAATGTGTAAGAAATAGACCATGTATTAAAACTGTCAAACAGTCGCAAATCATGCACACGGGAGCTATTCAACCATATCACCGAGCAGCTGTAACTACTCGGACAGAACATACTCACTCAACCCTAATCAGGTGTCATCTATCTGATGCATCAGATAAATTAACTTTTAAATGTTCAGCAGCTACAAAACACCTTTCTGTACATCACAATGGGGACACTATATTATGTCAGGTCATGGGCATTGAACATGTTAACAGACCACATAGTGGAGGAGACCAATTCTGGCAATTGCCAGATGGGCTGGTACCTACATTGGGCCGCTCTGTCACTTGGTGTCTCCTGGTATCTTCCGCTGCGTGGAAGAGTAAATGACGCCTCAGCCAGTCAGCATGATCATTACCTACGACCAGCCAGCCTCACAGGAGCAAGCTGAGGTACGTAGCTTCCACATACTGTAGAGCAGCAGCATGTTGATGCAGGAATCCTCCCCCAGTCCAGCTGGTGAAAGGACTTTTTCTCGGTGTGTGGGAGGACGTGTTAAGTGAAACACTTGTCCTCTGTTCTGTCCAGCAGCTCCTGTGTCTGACCTTCTGCTTCCATCTTGCTACATATGATCTTCGGCATGCGAGCCATGGCGCATGACCTCACTGCCATGTTCCCTCAGTCAGGGGCTTGCGGACGTCAGCTGCCAGCCTCTGATTGGTCAGCGGTGTATATGGCAGCTTAGGGATCCGGTGGGTTCCCTGCATCGCTATACATTTCAGCTGGAGGTGCACTGTTGTCGAGGGACCCCTCCAACTCTAGGCCATGGTGCAGCTGCTCTGGCGATATGTTCGCCCCTACTATTACTGATACCTGTGATACCCCTAGGGCCGGTGTTAGGGGCAGGCAAACTAGGCATTTGCCTAGGGCCCCATCCCCTCAGGGGCACCTGCCTCCAGGCAATGATTATCCTTTTTTCCCTTGCTTGTGTACTGTGCCTGTATCTAAAGTAACATGCACAGTACAAACGCAATCACAGGGAGTCAGAATGGGAGAAGTGAGGACAGACCTCCAATCAGAGTGCAGGGAGTGAGTCTGTAGCGCCCTGAGGGTTCGGCCACTACAGGGGTATTGCACCTCTGCCAGAGGTGTGATATTCCACTCCCAGGTAAGGATGGAGTATGGACCAGGGCTCAGTTAGCTGCATACAGCACACACACCCCATTTCCCAGGGACAGCTCAACGGTGCTCCCACTAGACAGAAGTGCAGGCACGACCGACCATGTCCCTGCTGGAGTGGGGAGGGAGGGGTGGAACACCCAGTGCTGTAGGGGCAGATAGGGGTTGGTTCCTGAGCGTAGGTAGGAGCCCATTGGTTGCTGGTCACCTGGGCTCATGGTCAGAGGGAGGTATAAAAGGTGGGCACGATCTTAGTTCTGGGTTCGTTCAGCCAGAGGAGAAGACAGGGAGTAGAGGCTCTGTAGGAGCTCTACTCCAGGAGGGCCTAGTGAGAGGCCGAGGAGGAGGTGAAGGGGAGCTGAGATTCTAGCTCATCTCAGCTCCAAGAGAAAGGAACAGAAAGGAACAGAACAGGAAAGAAAGAGAAGAAGAGACAGAGAAACAGAAGGGCTCAGGAACAAGAAGGTGGAAGGGACCCTAAGAACCCACGAGAATCCAGGGTGCAGGGTCAGGCAGATTAAGGGTACCGGATCCCAAGTTGGTGGAGGAGAAACAACCCTCAGCCAAAGACCGGTCGTCGTGATCATCTATTGGTGCGACACCTCATCAAACCTGCTAGGAAGGCACCATATAGGACAGCGGAGGACGGGGCCCACGTTTAACCGCACAAGTCCGCGGCAGCCGGACAAAAGTGGGTCACTGGTGAGGCAGGCCAGAGAAAGGATTAAAGGGGGTCCTGTGCCATGCTCCTGAACTGCCTGGGAGTTGACCGAGCCCCTCACCTGGTGGACGCAGCACGGCTCGGGCGGTCACTGCCGACGGAAGTGACCCGGAACAAACGAACTGTGAGTAAAGACCCTGGACTGTAACTTGTTGTCCGTGTGCTCCTTCGCCCCTAAGGCACTACCGGTACTGGGACTCTCACCACCATCACTTCCACTAGCCACTACACTGCCCTGGGGCCGCACTCTTCCTGTGGGGAGTCACACTACCCTAGCTGCACACTTCATCAGCCCCAGCGGTCTGCATGCAGCGGCGGATCCTAATAACCGCAATCCACGGGTGGCGTAGTCGGACATTATCTCAAGTACGTAGCAGACTACCATTGGTCTGACCACCCTGAGCCGCGGGACCGGGCCGCCACTACTACTCCCAGCGTCCCCCTACTGCCCGGTTCCGCGTGCCCCACGGCCCAGGGGGCGAGTCAAGTCATGTGACCACTCTTCAGCAGTCTGTGGAGAAGAGGGGGAAGGGAGGTCACTCACCCATACAGTGTCCATTTTAGGACATGATCAGATATCAAAATCAAACATCAGAATGATGTCAGTTTGAGGCTAAATACCCTGTCTGAGAACTGATTCTGACAAGTGACTTTTACAACTGTTATAATAATAAAAAAATATTCACTGTTCGCTGATGGGACTTGAACCCAAAACTCTATGTATAGAAGCCAGTGCACTAACCATTGAGCTATAAACTCAGGTGAGAAAAGCTAAGCGTTCTATTTGGCTATATGATTTTCAGTGTAAACCTTGTCTGAAACTGATTGGGACTTTCAGAAATACCTCCTCCAAGCCAAATTCAAATGATAAATATCCAATTTGGCAGGAAATAAGAAGCTGATAACAGAGAGCACTAGCAGTAAAGAAAAAAGGGAAAGAGGGGCTGAGCCGTCTCCCTGGATATAGGGGTTGTGTGTGGCCAACAGTTGCTCACTATGGGCCCGATTCACTGTCTCCTACCTTGACTAACATGGCTGACGTCTCCTGTCATCCACAGTCTGTTCTTCTTTCCTGCCTGCACAGGAGGGAACAGGGGCTGCGCAGTGCAATAGACCATGGGTGACATAGAAGACATCAATCACATCAAGGAAGGCAGGAGGATGGTGATTGTTGGGTCAGAATAGGCACAGAGTATAGTCCATTCACATTCATCTCACTGGACGGTGCTGATTAGCTTACAGGAAGGAGAATGATAAATTATTTTCTTAGGTTTGCAGGGACTGGGATCTTGCAGGGTGGCTTTTAAATACAGCTGAAAACTGGTGGCTACAGTTTATACAGATTAAAGATACAGCCAGCATCTGTACCCCCTCATGTAGAGTGCTCTAGAATGCTCTATATATGTCCCCAATCCCCTATGCAAGGCACAAAAAAGAGCTTTAATTATACTCCCAGACTAAGCGGTGCAGTCCAATAGGCATCTCTGGTCTTGATCTGGTGCCTCCTCTCTTCTTACAATCACCCTCCTCCTTCCCTGTTTCATGTGGATGACACGTCCTACGTCATCAACACAGTGTCCCCATTGCGCTCCTGTGCAGGTGCACTTCTCTCTGCCCTGCCGAGGACAGAGCACAATACTGTAGTGCGCATGCGCCAACTTTACTTGTGGGTCATGTTTGGCCTTACCCGACGCATGCACACTACAGTACTTTGTTCTGCCCTCAGCAGGGCAGAGAGAAGTGCGCCTGCAAGGGGCAATGGAGGACACTATGTGGATGACGTAGGACGTGTCATCCACATGAAGCAGGGAAGGAGGATGGTGATTATAAGAGAGGAGGCGCTGGATCAAGACCAGCGACATCCATCAGACCAGACCGCGTCATCTGTGAGTGTAATAAGAGGTCCTTTTTGTGCCTTGCAGTGCTGATTGGAGACTTATTATAATATGCTGTATGTATGCTCTAAAAGAAGGCTTAAATCTGGTGACAAGTTCCCTTTAATATATTTGTCTGAAACTGCCCCTCCATCTTTGAGTCCTTCATATAAAAAATAATGGCTTTCCCCTCTTTATAGATAAAAAAATTTTTCCTGGAATCACCCAGTTATATATAGTTTTCGCAAGACTGCTGTGTGATGGTGCAATATCTTAGCATTTGGGGACCCGGTTTTAATTTTGCCTAAGGCCCCACTTTGTCTGAAACCGGTCCTGGGAACCCCAACTGTGGCCCAATCTGAGTGTGTTTCATTATAACGACTTTCTGTTTGCTATCACTGAGCCAGTTTTTAACCCAGTTACACATATTTTCCCCTGATCCCATTGCTCTCATTTTAGGTACCAACCTTTTGTGTAGCACCGTATCAAATGTCTTTGAAAAGTCCAGATAGACAACATCCACTGTGTTTCCCTGGTCCAGTCAAGAACTTACCTTCCTATAGAATCTGATCAGATTAGTTTACAGGACAGATCCCTCATAAACATATGTTGATATTGGGAAATTATATTATTCTTATTGAGATACTCCAGGATAGAATGTCTTAGAAAACCCTTAAAGATGTTGCCCACAGTAGAGGTTAAACTTACTGGCCTATAAATTCCAGACTCAAATGTTGTCCTCTTCTTGAATATTGGTACCACATTTGCTATGCGGCTGGAACACTGGTGGGTGAATTGAGACAAATGGATTCTGGAGGCGCCCCCGTGAAAGAAAGAGTAACCAAAAAAAATGTTGGATCTTCCAAATATGGTGCAATCACATGGAGGATATTCTACAAGGGATTAATACTCGGAGGTTTATTAAAAAATCATAAAACCGTAAATACACATAAGGGACATGGATATACATAAAAAGAAAAGGGGGGTGGAAATGGGGTCTCAAAAAAGGTCACACAACGCGTTTCTGCTCAGAGCCTTCATCAGGTGTGTATGAGACCTTAGGGTTGACTGAACTCTTATACCCAGCATCTTTACTTGTGGGTGGGGTCACCCTCAGGGGTAACACCCAACTCACATATGGAACTACTCCTTCTCTCTATTGTAGAGTGTGGAGTCTAATTGATGAATATGTGTTACACGCACGCTGCTAGGTTCAGATAGGGCGAGACGGGTTTCATGAATTCTTTGGAATCCTGGGGGAATCGTTACTCAGGTCGACCATAGGTTGCAGCTTCTCTCAGGCATACGATAGATTCAATTGTTGACCAGACACATCTGACAAGAGTCTTTTTCAACAGTTTAACAGTGGAATTTAATCTGAAGCATGGCCAGTGCAATTCAGGGATATTACAGCAACAATCTTCATTACAGTACAGTCTGAGTTTCTTGAGCAACCGGCTCCAGTAACAATACAGTAGTTTCTTCACAAGGTACAGTATTAAGGTACCATCACACTTAGCGACGCTACAGCGATCCCGACAACGATACGACCTGACAGGGATCGTTGCTACGTCGCTATGTGGTCGCTGGTGAGATGTCAGTCAGATGTTCCCAACGACGCTGCAACGATACGGCGACCCATAGCGACCTGTATAACGATGTTGGGACCCTGTCACATAGCAGCTACTCTGACGATTCAGACCTCGATGAGGGACGTACTGTGTGACGCTGTAGTCACACAGGCATGCATTTGCGTTGCCTTTTCCGCGCCCCCTCAGCTCCGATTGGTGGTCGCTACTGCGTTCTGATTGGCGGCCTTAAGAAGGCAATATAATAGCTCTTCCGTCCTTTGTTCCTGACCGCGTGCTGGTTTGCAGATCGTAGTAGAGTTCTCCGGGCTGCGACTCCACATCGATTTATCTGTTCTTCAACGGTTCTTCTGACACCTATACTCTGTGTGCACGGTAGGTATCGTTTGGGGTCTCAAATGCGTTTCCATTTTTACTTAATTTATAGGACACCTACCAATTATCAGCTATCATTGCTCTGGAGGGAGGGAGGGCTTGGCTTCTGTGTACATATGCTTTTGCATGGGCAGCCATTTTAGGGGGTCTCGTGTGCACATGACGCGCCCCCTGGGCCAGTGCTGTTTGGGGATTACCCGGAGCCGGATCTGATGGGGGTTGTAGTCTCCGAGTGGCGGCGACCCGGTCCGTGCCCAGGGTGTCAAACTCAGTGAGTGGCAGTCTTTACAGATGTTATTAGTTGTTCTTAGTGTCGACTACGCCACCCGTTGATTTGCGGTCAAAAGGCCGCCGCTGCAGCAGGGTCCGCTGAGGCTGGTGGTATATGTGCAGCTGTGGTAGTATAACCCCCAACGGGAGGGGTATAGCCTCAGGGGTTCAGGTGTAGAGGATGGTGGTAGTGGTGGTGCAGTGTGGATGGTAAGAAGACTCAGAGTCGGGCTGTGCAGTTCAGGGTTTTTACTTACTGCTGTTCTGTTGGTCACTCTGGCCTTGAGTGACCGCCCGAGCCGTGCTGCGTCCACCAGGTCCTGGACTCGGCCAACCCCCAAGCAATTCTGGAGCGTGGTCCTGAGCTCCCTTTCTGACTGTCCTCTCTACTGGCCGTTCCCACCAGGGGTCCACTTATGTCCGGCTCCCTCGGGTCTCCTGTTGGGTGAACCTTCTTTGGCTTCCCTGACCCTATGCTCGGTGTGCCTTCTTAGTGGACTTGGTGAGGGGCTGCTCCACATGTAATGTCGCAGCCTCCGGTTCTTAGTTGAGGGTAGTTTCTCTCCTCCACTAATTTGGGATCCGGTTCCCTTGCGTGCCAACCCTTCACCCTTCTGGTTGTATACTGGGTTCTTGGGGTTCCTTCTTCTCCCCCTCTGGGTCCTTCTCTTCTCCTCTCTCTCTTCTCTCTGCAGGCGCTCCTGGACCTCTCTCAGGACTGACTGACCCTCTACAGAAGACTGACCCTGATCTAAGATGGTGCCCACCTTATATACTCCCTCTATGTGTGAGCTCAGGTGACCAGCACCCAATGAGCTCCTAGCCTTACCCAGACTGCTCCCCCTATCTGCCCCTACACTACTGGGATGTTCCACCCCCCTCCCACTCCAGCCAGGGACAGACACTGTCGTACCTGCACATATACTGGTGGGAGTACCGTCGGTCTGTCCCCCGGAAATGGGATGTATGTAGTGTATGCAGCTATCTGAGCTCAGTCCCACACTCCATCCTTACCCGGGAGTGGAATACCACACCTCTGGCTTGAGGCGTAATACCCCTGTAGCAGCCGAGTCCTCAGGGTGCTACATTCCCCCCTGGTAAATCACAGCACATCCTCGGGCTGTAAGAGAATAAAACATCCATAAACATACAATTTTTTCATAACAACATAAACATATAAAACATTATATATATATTTCTGCAGCATAAAACTTTTTCATAATAAACATTCTTGTAAACTTTCTTGTTCCTCCGGCCACGGTACAACTTGTGACCGGGTAAAGTGCGACAGTCTCTTGTAGAATAACACAGCTTTCCTATAAAACCAGTAGGGGGCGCCTTAAAAAGCGCAACTATATACAAGGGGAAATATGGCCGCTCTCAGTCCTCGGCCAGGTATTAGGAAAGGAATGACCGCTCTCAGTCCTCGGTCAGTGGGAATAGGGACACACGGGTTTCAGTTCAATTTGCTGGTCCCAACGGGGACTATATTTTAACTAGCAGCAGTAACAGTTCTTATACCCTGACGGGTAACTATGTACAGTCTCTTTACCGTACTTTAATGACGGCGTACTCCTGCTCCTCCTTCAGACCCGTCCGGGTCCTCTTGCTCCTCTTTACACCGTAGCTCCTCCTCCGTCAGCCGGTGTACATGGAGGGCGTAGGGTCCTTTGGCACACTTGTGCCGGGTGAACGTGACCTCGTCCCCTACATATAGGTCACGACATCTGTGTCCCTCCGGCAGATGGGACTCCACGTCTCTTCTGGTCACAAAGACGTCGCCGGGGGTGTGGTGATCCCTGATGAAGCCCCACCCGTGCTGCAATTGAAACTTAATCACAGTCCCGGTGGTACGGGGACCATGAGCTGCACGGGGGTCTCTCCTGGTCCTGCTCTTCTGCCCTGCGCTCTGTTCCTGCAGCCGCTGCTCACGGACCCGCCTCTCTCTCCGTTCTTGCTCGAAGACTGCCAACTGCTGGCGGCAGCACTCCACACGCTCCGCTGCGGCTGCCCGAGTTTCCTGAGTGAACCCCATGAGGTCTCCTCCGGTGGGGTCCCACTCGAACTGCGCTTCTTCCAGCGGGAGCGGGGTCCTCTTAACGGGCTTCGGAGCCGGAATCAGGGGCTCGCACAGGGGCCTTGCTTTTTGGAGTTCCAGTTGGTAGTACTCCGGTGGCCATCTAAAGGGCTGCCCATCCGGGCACGTATGCTGGGCAAATAGGTCTTCACCCAGGTGTGGCGCTGTGGATGTTGAGGGCGCGGTGGTGGTGGCGGCGCCCGGGTTCGCCAGGCCTTGCGACCAGGCCTGGGGTACCCTGAACGTAAAGGGCACCGTGAAGACGGCGGCGCCTGGGGTTACTTGGCCCAGCGACCAGGCCGGTGGCTCAGTGGAGGTAGAGGGCGCTGTTGGTACTGCGGCGCCCGGGGGTACTAGACCTTGCGACCAGGCCGGTGGTGTTTCCTGCTTTGCCGCGCTCAGGGTTGAGGCGCGTGACGTCACAGGGGTCGCGGCCGCGGCTTCTGCTTGAGGCCTTGTCTGGAGCGGTGACGATGCAGCGACGGGCACGGCAGGGGGAATTTCGGGCTCTGCGACGGGGAGCTGGGGCAGGCACGCGGTTTCTCGGCTCGGGGTAGTGACGTCCCCTTTACCTGCCTCCATCTGTTCAGCTCCCTCTTCGGCGCCGTCTCCGGCCTTCACTCCTCCTGCACCATCCTCAGAGGCGGTCTGTCTCCTCGTCTCGGGTGGCGTGCTTCGCTGGCGGGTTCTTGCCTGCAGGGCCATCTCTCGGCTCCACTCCGTCAGCGTCTCTCGCTGCACCTGGGCCATCCTCCATGCGAGGCGCTCCAGCGCGGTCTGCGCACACTCCCGGTCTCGGGGGAGCTGTGCCAGGATCTCCACTAAGCCTAGTGGGGTTGTTGCTTGCAGCAGGCTCCTGACCACAGGGTCGGTGCTGCCTGACTCTCCTTCCATCTCCGGGTACGACTTCTCCGGAGTCCTCTCCAGACTTCTTGTCTCCGGGTGCGCTCTCTCCAGACTCCTCCAGGCTGCACCCATCTTCGCTCTCTTGTTCTGTCTCCTCCCACATTGAAGGTGGTCCCGGGGCAACTTTGTGATTGTCAGTTCCAGGGGCAGTTCTCTCACGCTGATGGACATCTCTAGCATCACAGTCTCCGTTGGTGGGGGCGGTTTCCGCTTTTGGCGCCATTCCTTTACCTGGCCCACAATGGGAGGTGACCTCTTGCCACCCTCTGGCACGCCCATAATGGCGTCCGCTCTTCCAAGGCGGGAAATCTTCTGGAAATGGCGGGAATCGTCTCCCAGTGGCGGGAAACTCCGTGGATGGCGGGAAAAAGCTGCAGATGGCGGGCAACCGGCGGGAAACGATCCGTGATGGCGTCCCATGGCGGGGACCCTCTGGAACCGGCGGGAGACTTCTTCTTGAGGTAAATTTGAACTTTTCTTCAGGCACGCAGTACCCGGTGGTTGCGGGCACGTGATCCTGCCGACTACGCCAAAAGTTGACGCGCCCCCTGGGCCAGTGCTGTTTGGGGATTACCCGGAGCCGGATCTGATGGGGGTTGTAGTCTCCGAGTGGCGGCGACCCGGTCCGTGCCCAGGGTGTCAAACTCAGTGAGTGGCAGTCTTTACAGATGTTATTAGTTGTTCTTAGTGTCGACTACGCCACCCGTTGATTTGCGGTCAAAAGGCCGCCGCTGCAGCAGGCTCCCTTTCTGACTGTCCTCTCTACTGGCCGTTCCCACCAGGGGTCCACTTATGTCCGGCTCCCTCGGGTCTCCTGTTGGGTGAACCTTCTTTGGCTTCCCTGACCCTATGCTCGGTGTGCCTTCTTAGTGGACTTGGTGAGGGGCTGCTCCACATGTAATGTCGCAGCCTCCGGTTCTTAGTTGAGGGTAGTTTCTCTCCTCCACTAATTTGGGATCCGGTTCCCTTGCGTGCCAACCCTTCACCCTTCTAGTTGTATACTGGGTTCTTGGGGTTCCTTCTTCTCCCCCTCTGGGTCCTTCTCTTCTCCTCTCTCTCTTCTCTCTGCAGGCGCTCCTGGACCTCTCTCAGGACTGACTGACCCTCTACAGAAGACTGACCCTGATCTAAGATGGTGCCCACCTTATATACTCCCTCTATGTGTGAGCTCAGGTGACCAGCACCCAATGAGCTCCTAGCCTTACCCAGACTGCTCCCCCTATCTGCCCCTACACTACTGGGATGTTCCACCCCCCTCCCACTCCAGCCAGGGACAGACACTGTCGTACCTGCACATATACTGGTGGGAGTACCGTCGGTCTGTCCCCCGGAAATGGGATGTATGTAGTGTATGCAGCTATCTGAGCTCAGTCCCACACTCCATCCTTACCCGGGAGTGGAATACCACACCTCTGGCTTGAGGCGTAATACCCCTGTAGCAGCCGAGTCCTCAGGGTGCTACACACACATCTAACCAACAGTAGTGCAGTTCAAACGGTATTTTTTACTTTTTTAAAATGTTCCATGTATGCTCACTGTATGCTATTCTTTATTTCAGATGTCTTACAATAGCGAGGAATTTGTCCGTGAATTGATTGAGATGTATCAGTCCCTGCCCTGCCTTTGACAGATTAAATCGAACGAGTACAGCAATAGAAATAAAAAAGGGAGGCATATGAGAAACTGGTTGCTCTCTTTAAGCAGCATAATCCCTGCGAGAAGGTGGATGACAGCGTTGTTAGAAAAAAGATCTAGGGTCTACGCACTGTCTATAAAAAAGAGCTCAACAAGGTGGAGAAGTCAAGGAAGTCTGGTGCCGGCACAGATGAGGTTTATGTGCCCTCGTTATGGTACTATGACTTGCTTGGCTTCACCCGTGACCAGGAGCTACCTCGGACAATGGTATCTTCGATGCGGTCGACCCTGGAACAAGACCCTGAGATCCCGACTGACTCCCCTGTTGGAGATGTAAGTACCTTCTTTGCTTCCCTGTAAATAGCAGTTAAACTTTGTATGTACATGTCATAGTTGAATAGAAAATATTAACTAAGGTTTTCCCTGCTTAATTCTGCAGTTTACAAAAGTTATCCCTTCAGATAAGTACACTCCTTTACTATTTTCGTCCCACTCAGTTCTCATACCGTTGAATGACATTTTGTATCCTGTACTGCTAGTGCCTCCCCTCACATTTGTTTCCAGTGCACGTTTACCCATGCTTTTCATGATATATCCAATGCCAACACATTTCTGTGGTGTGGTGCTGGATGTTGTAAAATAATTTTGGGGTTTTGCTTTAACATTAATTTTCTGTTCCCGCAGCACCGTCAGCAAGATCTGTCGACCATAAGAAGTGACGACATCCTGGGTAGTGAACCTAGTATGGAGGAGGCTAGTGAGGGGTCGAGTGAAGACCCTGCGCCCTCATCTGTACCTCAGCGACTAACAAATTCTCGTAAAAGAAAGGCCACCTTGTCAACATCACCAGATCTCGTCTCTTTGGCAAACCAAATTTTAATGCAGCAGACCAACACCGGCATGGACAGCTTTGCAAACTTCGCTGCTGATAGACTTCGGAAGCTGGATGACAGACAGAGGATCCACGCCGAAAGGGTCATTTTTGAGACATTATGTAAAGCGGCAGCCGGTCAACTCGATGAAACGTCGACCGTAAATAGTAGGATCGACCGTGATCCTTGTTCACTGCAGTCATGGACCCAAATTCCAGAGCCACTTCGTAACACACCAGTGCGGCGGATTGGGCCTCCGCAAAACCTGCCGCTTGCCCCCCCCCCCCCCCCCCACAGTATCCCATGTTTTCTCAGTCTTTCCTTTCACAACTATCTTCTCCGCCCAGGCAAGGATATGGGAATGCAGACAACCAATATGAAGATGTGTAGTGACGTTTTACTTTACTTTTAGGGTTTAAGTTTAATTGTTAAATTGTTAAGTAATTGTTAATTTAATAGTTAATTTAATAGTTTAATTGTTAAAATATTTGTTTGATTGTAATAAAAATGTTTTTTTTAGCTTAAAACTTGCAGCCTGCTTTACTGAATTCAGCATATAGTTATTAGCAGGCCTACTAGGCGGGGTAATGGGCTGGGTGCATCTATACAGATGCATAGATATAATGGGTGTGAGTGATGAAACATGTTATTATTTTTTTTAACAAAGCTTACACAACAGCGGATATAAACTTTAAGGCTTTTTTATAACAACATCAATAACAACAAAAAACAAAAAAATTTGTGGCTGCCGCCCTGCTGTTGGGCCGCCACAAACCTTGCCAGCATCACTCCGTGCTGTTCCACTACTTCAGTCAGTGTCCGCTGTGCCACCATCATCCTCCTGTGTGAAGCCAGGAGGTTGTCTAATGTAGGGATTTTTACGGAGGGAATGGTAAAACTTAACAAGAATAATTCTGTACATGCATCTAATTAACAGGTACGTGTTTGTTATTTAAAACTTACGGTTTCTGGTTTGCTCTGCTTCGGGTGATGACGAGCTGAGGGATCACCCGGATCCTCTGGCATCACCGGCTAGGGAAAGACACAACACTTCATAGTACACGACAGCCCTATCTTTTCCAAGTTGTATGGACCTTATTTTATGTGCAAGAATTACCGGAAGGCTAGCCTGCACCCATGTCACGGAGTGATGCTGGTGAGACTGCTGGTGACTCCTGCTGGGGCTCCGGGTCTGCAGGTGCTGGAGAAAAAATACCTTATTACATACCTGAGGTACTGCACTGTAATTACTGTTGTAACCAATGTGCCGCCATATCCTGTGCTAACCTATATTAACGCCACTCACCACGATGGGGCAGGCTCTGTGACCGGATGCTGGCGATGCGGTCGCTGGATCTGTACCGCAGATCCGCCAGCTTCTTTCGGATTTGGGTACTGGAGCGCTGCACCCCAAATCTTTGGGCTAGGCCCCGACTGATCCTCCGCAGCACAGCCTGCTTGTGGAGGACTGGATGTCCTGGGTGTTTATGACACTCGTAATCCCTGGCATCCACCTCTGTAACCAGGTAGCGCAACTCTGTGTCCCCCCATGGTGTTGCACGTTTACTGGCCGCCATGTTGCCGCCTCTTCAAACAAGCTAGGCCGCATCAACGTTGTAAAACCCGCCCACGACGCATCAACGCCGTAAACCCCGCCCATGACGCATCAACGTCGCCCACAGAGTTAGGGACGTGCGGCGGCTTATTAGAGGGCACTACTGCGTGCGCGAAGGAAGCGCCCTGAATTCAGAGTATCTCCCGGTCAGACCGGAGACACTGCTGCGTTCGAAAAGTGACGCATCATCAATACAGCGTCTCCGGTCACACGGGAAGACTGGTGTGTTGGTGGTTTTATGTATGGATATATATCTATATTTTTAGATATGTATGCATACATGTATGTCTGTGAGTATGTATGTGTATATGTAGGTATCTGTATATGTGTGGGTATATGTGTGTAGATTTGTATGTATCTGAAAATGTATGTGTATATGGATGTATCTGTATACATATGAGTACACATATGTATATACGGGCCCTTACTACTGAAAGAATGAGAAACAAAGCTTTGGCAAAGTAAAACACACAGTTTATTAGACAAATCAGTACAAAAATGAAAGTAGTGTATAAATGTGAGTAGTAGCCCACTATACGTTCTGATGCTGCCAAGTAACAGCACCAGGACCGTTAAAATATTGGCAGTAGTTGTCTCGGCAGGTCTTCGCATCGTGGGTGTTTCTGCCGGGTCCCAATGGTTGAGGGCCTGCAATTGCGGGATCTTTTGCGCTCCATTCACCGAGCTGCACTTCCCCATTTGTTAGGCCCACAGAATCCACGAAGCAAGGCGGACAGTACGCCAATGCATAGCGCTGGCGAAGGAAGTTGTGAAGCACGCAACAAGCCAAAACAACTGAGTCTATTGATTCAAGCTTCATGTTAATAGGCGTGTGGAAAACTCTGAAGTGATTGGCCATGATACCGAAGGCATTTTCTACAACCCGACGTGTCCTTGACAAGCGGTAATTGAAAATTCTTCTTTCCTCTGTAAGACTTTTTGGGGGGAACGGTTTGATAAGATTGGGATGAAGCGGAAAGGCCTCATCACCGACAAAAACAAAATTAAGGTTGCCTCTAGTCTCAGAGTTGGGAGGCAAGTGAAGGTCACAGTTGTTCAAACGCTCTCCAAAAAGTGTGTGCTCTAAAACACCACCATCGGAAACCCTTCCGTTCATGCCAACATCTACATTTATAAATTCGTAATTGGCGTTAACAAGGGCCATCAAGAAATAGGATCCGCTGTTCGGTGGTTGAGTGATCCGGACATGTTTCCTGTCCAAAGCCCCACCACAGTTAGGGAACTGCCAAAGCTGCTCAAAATCGGAGGCAATCTTTTTCCATTCCTCCTCCGTGTTGGGAAACTGCATGTAGCTACATAGACTGTGGAAAATCGCATTACATGTCTCTGGAATTAGAACGATGAGCAGGGTCCTTGAAATGGCTGCAGAAAAATGCAAGTCTTGCAGTGAGCGTCCGGTGGCCAGGAATCGCAGCTTGACTGCCAATCTTTCATCTGCCGGGGTGGCAGCACGCATCGCTGTATCCTTCTGTTGAATAAGTGTAGTAATTCTTTCCAGTAAATGTATGAAGGATTCCTCTGACATACGCAGATAGTTGCGGAAATCATGAGGATTCTTCTCCTGAAGTTCTCTTACAAGTTGCATGTGGGACAAATCGGACCTCTTCTGCAGCCACTCTCTGGTCCACATGCGACGCTTTCGTTTGGAACGCCTCTCTAGCATCCATGCCTCATCGTGACGACGAGCTTCCTCAACAAGCAATGCAGCAAACACAACAGCAGACTGCGCATGGTTCATGATGGTGCAAACTGAAAAAAATAAAATGAAAAGATGAAAAAGTTTCAACAAAACAATAAAGCAATTATTAAAACTGTACATGCGAAAGGTCATGGAAAACTGCATTCTATTCCATTAGCGCGCGTGCTAGAAAACGTGCTGTATGGGTGTGTGCAGACGAGACCCCCTAAAATGACTGCCCATGCAAAAGCATATGTACACAGATAGAAGCCAAGCCCTCCCTCCAGAGCAATGATAGCAGATAATTGGTAGGTGTCCTATAAATCAAGTAAAAATGGAAATGCATTTAAGACCCCAAGCGATACCTACTGCAGGCGGAGTATAGGTGTCAGAAGAACCGTTGAAGAACAGATAAATCGATGTGGAGTCACAGCCCAGAGAACTCTACTACGATCTGCAAACCAGCACTCGGTCAGGAACAAAGGACGGAAGCGCTACTATGTTGCCTTCTTTTAGGCAAGGCCGCCCAATCAGAACGCAGTAGCGACCACCAATCGGAGCTGAGGGGGCGCTGAAAAGGCAACGCAAATGCACGCCTATGTGTCTCAGTTCTGAGTCGCCAACTAAGTCGTTGGTAAGGTGTCAAACACACCGATGCATGCTACCCAGCGGGACCTCAACGATCAAAAAATGGTCCAGGCCGTTCTGACACGACCAGCGATCTCACAGCAGGGGCCTGGTCACTGCTACGTGTCAAACGTAGCGAGATCGCTACTGAGGTCGCTGTTGCGTCACAAAACTTGTGACTCAGCAGCGATCTCGCTAGTGATTTCACTTAGTGTGACGAGGCCTTTACAGTCTCTTCAGTAGCATAATTCAGCATAGATTAGATCTCTTAGCAGCACACTTCTATGCGTACACAACCACAGGCTTTTCCTTCACAAGGACTCAATAGTCCACAGCATTCTTTATCCTGCAAGGAGATGGAGGGGGGGAGGGTTTGATGAGGGAGATGTTCCCTGTGACACAATGCCTTCCAGTCCTTATCTTCCTGTCCGACAATATTCTGCACTGTTAGTTCAGGGAGTTTATCTGACCTGTGTTTAGTTTCTCTCCTGATCTGAATCCTGTTCAGTTGCCTTCTGTCAGATACAGATAACACACCACCTCTCTCTTCAGCTTCAGCCAGACTACAATAAGGCTAAGTGCCCACGATGCAGAAATGCTGCAGATTTTTTCTGCATCTCCCTGGCAGGAAAAATGCATGCAGATTTTACATGCATTTTTAATACCAGGTAGAAGCGTTTGTCAAGCGTTTTAGCACGCATTTCTGCATGCGGGTTATCAATCGCTTTTCCAAGCAATTTTAGCATCACTTGGAAAAGTGCTTGACAACTTGGTCACACTATATAAATCCATGCAACCGTCATGGATTTATATACACTGCTCAAAACAATAAAGGGAACACTCAAATAACACATCCTAGATCTGGATGAATGAAATATTCTCATTGAATACTTTGTTCTTTACAAAGTTGAATGTGCTGACAACAAAATCACACAAAAATCATCAATGGAAATCAAATTTATTAACCAATAAAGACCTGGATTTGGAGTCACCCCCAAAATTAAAGTGGAAAAACACACTACAGGCTGATCCAACTTTGATGTAATGTCCTTAAAACACGTCATTTAGTCATGTGACAGGTCACGCGACCGCCGACGTCAGCGGTCATGTGACCTGTCACATGACTAAATGACGTCATGGAAGGTCCTTTTAGTCCATAGCAAGCCGTACAAGAGACCGGACGCATTATACCGGAGACCAGGGGCCATCAGAAAGTGAGTATATGTTTATTTTTTATTTTAAATTATTTTTTTTAACAGGTACCATGGTACCCGGGTCTGGAGGAGAGTCACCTCTTCTCCAGACCTGGGTACCATCCGCACATTGAATCGCTTAATATCCGCATGTGCACATGTAGTCATGCGGATATTAAGTGATTCAATGCAAGTCAATGGCGGCAATTACACTGCGTGTCCGCAAAAATAATGGACATGCTGCGTATTTTTCCGCAATGATAATCATGGGGCACGTATTACCAAGCGTTTTTTAAGCGTTTTCGCTGCTGAAATTTCGCAGCAAAAACGCTTGAAAAACGCATAGTGGGCATGATGCCTAACAAGTTCCCCACAATTCCCCTGGGGCTCTGCTAAAACACTCCCTGTCTCCTGTGACTGTGTTAACCCCTCTAGTTGCTGGATGCTTCTGAAGCACACCACTTCCTGTCTCATGTGCTTGTGTATTTCTAGTAGTTGCTGGATGCTTTTGAAGCCACAGCGCTACTTCTGCATGTCACATATAGGTGGAATTCTATATACATGTTTTCCTTACAAATGAAGTGAGATGCCATTGTTCAAATTTTGAAATACCTCACCTAGATGTGAGCTAAAATCCTATATTCACAAAATGACTATTTTGTCAAAATCTATGATTATCTACTGTGTGGAGTTTCTAAAAGAAATCTTGAGATTGATTTATAAAGGCATTTGATTGATGTGATGGAGAGAAAAAAAAATTTACATTTTTTTTAAATAATGAAAAAAAATTTAAAGGAAAAAAATGAAAAAAAATATTTTTTTTAAAAAAAATAATAAAAAAAATGTATTAAGAAAAAAGCAAAAAAAAAAAAAAAATCTGTGTATTAGTGTGACTTGCCACAACAACGATAATGTTGATTCTCAGATGGAATGATTTGCACATATGAAAGGATTAATTAAGAAGAGGGTCAATTAAGACAAACCGGTCAACGAAATATGCTGTATTGGAGAGATATCGGGGATTACTAGATAGATACCCCAGGTCCCTAATTCTGATACGCGACTTTATTGAAAGAATCATTCATGATGTTAAATGCCATGGAGAAAGTGGTGTTATTCTGCTTGCTACCTCACTCTTATACTTTCTCAACTGTCTCATTTAATCCATCTGGATACAGACTGCCCAGTCTATAGACCCAGTAGGATTCTTTCGCATTGAGGACCGATTTTCTGTTCTTGGTGAGTGGTGGAATTTGCTCTACAGGTCTCACTGTTATCGAGTCAAAGTTCTTCTTGTGCACAAGAGTGATGTGTTTGGAAAGGCTCTGTTTGAGAAACCCCATTTTAACTTTATGCCTATGGTCGTTCATACGGCTTCTTAGTGTCTGGGTGGTCCGTCCTACATAATGTAACCCACAACTACATGTTACCACATAGATGACAAATTCCAAGCTGCATGTGAGCTCTTGGGTGGGTTTGAAGGTGATCTTGGGATTCTTAGTGTGGATACTCTTCCTCATATCCCAACTGATAATTTTACAACAGTGACATCTTATATTTCCACATTTAGATATTCTCACTTTCTCTTTTTCATAATGTGTAACATTCCTGTTGTTTACCACCTTGTCTCCTAACCCCTTAATGACCGCCGTAACGCATTTTTACAGTGGCAGTTAAGGGTACTTATATCTCAGCTCCGATTTTTCACGGCACTGAGGCATAAGTGTATAGCGTCGTCCGGCGGCGGCGATTCCCAGCTGTATGTGACAGCTGACACCCTGCAGTATCGGCCCCGGCCGGTTTCGATGCCGATCGGGACCGATTAACCCCTTAAATACTGATTTCAATCGTGACAGCGCTATTTAAGTGATTACAAGGGGGTCGCAAGACCCCTTTAGTAACAATGGGACCCCCGCAATGAGAATCGCGGGTACTGATGGTTACCATGGTACCCTGAGATCATGTGATGATCCCAGGATACGGTGACCTGTGAGATCCAGCAACAAGCTGGATCTCACTGGCACGTCAGGCTGAGTCAGTGACTCACTGACAGGTCTCATACACTGCAGTACAGTAGTACTGCAGTGTATGAGACCAGCAATAAAAGTGAAAATCACACATGTCCCACAGTGGGCCATAGTTATAAAGTAAAGAAAAGGGAAATAAAATATATAAAAAAGTAAAAAAAAAAAAAAAAACACAAAAAAGTGCACAGAAATCACTAAAATCCGTTTCGCCGCTCAAAATGCAGCATTTGTGCTAAAACAAAAATGAACGAAAAAACGTACACATAACTGGTATCGCCGTGTCCGGAACGACCTGCTCTTACTGACACACAGAAAAGTGAATAAAAAGCGATCAAAAAGTCGTATGTAAAAAAAATATATAGATAAAAACGCCAAACCGTCCCGCAAAAAACAAGCCATAATATGGCTTATTCGGCAAAAAAATAAAAAAGTTACAGCTCTCAGAATAGGACGATGCAAAAACAAATTCTTATTTGTAAAATACTGTTTTTAGTCTGTAAATAGCAAATCCTAAAAAAAATATATAAATCTGGTATTGTTGTAATCGTACCGCTTCGCCAAACAAATCGGTATTATCCCTTTTACCGCGTGGTGTATGGCGCAAAAATAAAAACAATAACTGAATTACTGTTTTTTGTTCATTTTGTGTCTGAAAAATCTGAATAATAAGCGATCAAAAATTACTATGTGCCCCAAAATGGTGGCAAAAAAATCTGCAACTCGTCCTGCAAAAAATAAGCCCTCATACAGCGCTGTTCACCAAAAAATAAAAAAGTTACAGCTCTCAGAATGTGGCGACAAAAATAACTACTTTTTATATAAAAAAAAGCATTTTTACTGTGTGATAGCAGCAAAACCTTAAAAAACCCCGATATAAATCAGGTATCGCACTGACCCAAAGAATATGACTTATACCGCACGGCGAACAGCGCAAAAATAAAAATAAGAACTATTCTGGTACTGCTGTCTATTTCTTCATTCTGCCTCCAAAAAAGTTGGAATATGGCTCACCTCATGTTTATCCTGCGCTCTTCACTGAGCGCTTATATTGGGGGTTCCGTGTAAATTCACCAAAACCGCAATTCAGACAAAAAACCCAGATGGAGCCATTCACTTATGAGGCCGATGGAGTCCCTTTGGACTGGTCTCTGTTCCAGCGGAGTCCCATCATTTTAGGCTTTTTTTTAGCACATCTGTGGGCCTCCACAGATCTGTGCACGCCTAAAAAGATGGAGACCACTGGAGCAGACGTCAAACGGACTCCAAAGTGTCTCCATCTACCTCTTTATGGTGGGTGCTTCCGTCGGGGGTAGTGTTGAGCGATACCTTCCGATATCGGGAAATATCGGATCGGATTGGATCGGACCGATACCGAAAAAGTATCGGATATCGCCGATTCCGATACCGGAAACCAATGCAAGTCAATGGGACATAAATATCGGAATTAAAATAAACCCTTTCTTTCCTTGTAGGTTATTTCTACATGAAGGAAAACAACTAAGAATAATGTAGAATGTATTGGGGGAGGTGGGGGAGACAATAAAGGCATAGAGGTTTAGCCCAGTCAAATGGAATAGCAGGAATTACTATTTTTTTATTATGTTCTGAGTTACGGAAATATTAACTATGTTAAGTATTTTTATATTTTGTCAGATATTTATGTTTCACTACTTCCATGCTCTTCACCTTCTTTTTTACTTCTCCCACACTTTCTCCTTCATCATCCTCAGCATCTTTTTCATCCACTTCTTCTTCACCTTCTTCTTCTTCACCTTCTTCGTATTATTCTTTTTTTTACATTCTTCATATTCTACTTCTTCATCTTCTTCATATTCTTCTTCTTCATCATATTCTTATTTGTGACAGGCATTCCTGTAGTTGTTATCTATAAAAGGTTGGACATTACACCTTTCGTTCTGCCCGTCACAAAAGATTTACAACAGGATTTGTCCGCGTTCAGTTTGGCCTGCAGCAGCAGGTCTTTTCCAGGGGCACCACGAGGAGGAACGGACTCACCCCCATACACTGCTTAGTCATCTTCTGCTTATAATTTAGATATTATCTTTTGCTCTGATTTTTAGTCTTATGCTTAATGTTCTTCCGCTTTTTGTTCTGCAGCTTCTTGTATTTCTGCTTCTTGGTTTTCTGTCTCTTGTTCTTCTGTATCTTGGTGCTTGTCTTCTCTTCTTTGTCTTCTTGGTCAACTTCTTCAGGGTCATCTTCTTGGTCTTCTTCGGGGTGGTCTTCAGGGTCGTCGTCTTCGGGGGTCCTCGTCTTCGGGGTCCTCGTCTTCTTCGGGTTGGTCTTCTGGGTCCTCGTCTTCGGGGTCCTCGTCTTCTTCGGGGTGGTCTTCAGGGTCCTCGTCTTCTTCGGGGTGGTCTTCAGGGTCCTCGTCTTCTTCGGGGTGGTCTTCAGGGTCCTCGTCTTCAGGGTCATTGTCTTCGGGGTCCTCGTCTTCTTAGGGTTGGTCTTCAGGGTCCTCATCTTCAGGGTCCTCGTCAGGGAGATCCAGAGTGATTACCAAGAACCATTTCAAAAAGCTTGAACTTGGAAATGTAGCAGAAGGTACAAGAAAGCTGAGGAACTACCGAGGACCAGCTGACAGTACTGGAACCCGGATGGGTAGCAGAAGGTACAAGAGCCAATGGAACTACTGAGGACCAGCTGATGTTACTGGAACTCGGTTACTAAGCAGGAGGTACCTGTGCCAGAAAGCACTACCAAGGACCAGCAGACGTTGGTGGAACTTGGATACCGAGAAGGAGGCACCTAATCCAAAGGCACTGCCGAGAACCAGCTGACGGTACTGGAACCCGGATGGGTAGCAGAAGGTACCCATGTAAAAAAAAGTTCAAGGCCGCGAGCCGGCCGCAGTTACCAAAACCTACAGTCCTACAGGGGGTGCTTGTCCTATTGGCACTATGGAACCAGCCTTCATTGCCAGATCCCGCAGCCCACATAGGAGTCACCTAAACTGCAGGCACCATAGAGTCGGCTAACCCGACCGCAACACGACAGGACAACGCATTGGAGGCAAAGTGACGTTGACACTACCCGGAAACAGCTGGCGTGCTGGAACCAGGCTGGGCAGGAGGGAGTACCCGTGCCAAAGACACTGCCGAGAACCAGCTGACGGTACTGGAACCCGGATGGGTAGCAGAAGATACAAGAGCAAATGGAACTACCGAGGACCAGCTGACGGTACTGGAACCCGGATGGGTAGCAGAAGGTACAAGAGCCAATGGAACTGCCGAGAACCAGCTGGCGGTGCTGGAGCCCAGGGTAAATACTAAAAACAGAGGAGCCAGAGGTGTATTTGGAGGAGGTTTTAAATCCGTAGTACAGTGGATGTGGACAAAGCAGGAGAATTTGCCGGACACACAGCTGGGGATCAGCTGACGTTACTGAACCCCAATAACACTGGAGCAAGCGTTGACTGTGCAGACGGCACTTCTGAGCAGCAACTAGCGGTATTGGAGCCCAGGGTAAATACTAAAAACGGAGGAGCCAGAGGTGTAATTGGAGCAAGTTTTAAATAAGTAGCACAGTGAATATGGACAGAGCAGGAGAAATTGCCGTGAACACAGCAGGGGAACAGCTGACGTTACCGAACCCCAATAACACCGCAGCAAGTGTTGACTGTGCAGACGGCACTTCCGAGCGCCAACTGGCGGTGCTGGAGCCCAGGGATAAGAATGAAAACAGAGGAGCCAGAGGTGTAATTGGAGCAACTTTAAAATGTGTAGTACAGTGGATGTGGACAAAGCAGGAGAAATTGCCGTCCGTACAGCAGGGGAACAGCTGACATTACCGAACCCCAATAACACGGCAGCAAGTGTTGACTGTGCAGACAGCACTTCCGAGCGCCAACTGGCGGTGCTGGAGCCCAGGGATAAGAATAAAAATAGAGAGGAGCCAGAGGTGTAATTGGAGCAAGTTTTAAATAAGTAGCACAGTGAATATGGACAGAGCAGGAGAAATTGCCGTGAACACAGCAGGGGAACAGCTGACGTTACCGGACCCCAATAACACGGCAGCAAGTGTTGACTGTGCAGACAGCACTTCCGAGCGCCAACTGGCGGTGCTGGAGCCCAGGGATAAGAATAAAAATAGAGAGGAGCCAGAGGTGTAATTGGAGCAAGTTTTAAATAAGTAGCACAGTGAATATGGACAGAGCAGGAGAAATTGCCGTGAACACAGCAGGGGAACAGCTGACGTTACCGAACCCCAATAACACCGCAGCAAGTGTTGACTGTGCAGACGGCACTTCCGAGCGCCAACTGGCGGTGTTGGAGCCCAGGGATAAGAATGAAAACAGAGGAGCCAGAGGTGTAATTGGAGCAACTTTAAAATGTGTAGTACAGTGGATGTGGACAAAGCAGGAGAAATTGCCGCCCGCACAGCAGGGGAACAGCTGACGTTACTGAACCCCAATAACCCCAATAACACTGGAGCAAGCGTTGACTGTGCAGACGGCACTTCTGAGCAGCAACTAGCGGTATTGGAGCCCAGGGTAAATACTAAAAACGGAGGAGCCAGAGGTGTAATTGGAGCAAGTTTTAAATAAGTAGCACAGTGAATATGGACAGAGCAGGAGAAATTGCCGTGAACACAGCAGGGGAACAGCTGACGTTACCGAACCCCAATAACACCGCAGCAAGTGTTGACTGTGCAGACGGCACTTCCGAGCGCCAACTGGCAGTGCTGGAGCCCAGGGATAAGAATGAAAACAGAGGAGCCAGAGGTGTAATTGAAGCAACTTTAAAATGTGTAGTACAGTGGATGTGGACAAAGCAGGAGAAATTGCCGTCCGTACAGCAGGGGAACAGCTGACGTTACCGAACCCCAATAACACGGCAGCAAATGTTGACTGTGCAGACAGCACTTCCGAGCGCCAACTGGCGGTGCTGGAGCCCAGGGATAAGAATAAAAATAGAGAGGAGCCAGAGGTGTAATTGGAGCAAGTTTTAAATAAGTAGCACAGTGAATATGGACAGAGCAGGAGAAATTGCCGTGAACACAGCAGGAGAAATTGCCGTCCGCACAGCAGGGGAACAGCTGACGTTACTGAACCCCAATAACACGGCAGCAAGTGTTGACTGTGCAGACGGCACTTCCGAGCGCCAACTGGCGGTGTTGGAGCTCAGGGATAATACTGAAAACAGAGGAGCCAGAGGTGTAATTGGAGCAACTTTAAAATCTGTAGTAGTGAGAATGTGGACAGAGCAGGAGAAATTGCCATCCGCACAGCAGGGGAACAGCTGACGTTACTGAACCCCAATAACATGGTAGCAAGTGTTGACTGTGCAGACGGCACTTCCGAGCGCCAACTGGCAGTGTTGGAGCTCAGGGATAATACTGAAAACAGAGGAGCCAGAGGTGTATTTGGAGGAGGTTTTAAATCAGTAGTACAGTGGATGTGGACAGAGCAGGAGAAATTGCCGTCCGCACAGCAGGGGAACAGCTGACGTTACTGAACCCCAATAACACGGCAGCAAGTGTTGACTGTGCAGACGGCACTTCCGAGCGCCAACTGGCGGTGTTGGAGCTCAGGGATTACAGTTCAGGTGGTAGAAACATGAACAGAACAGGAGACCTGGATACTGTTGCCAACCAATTATTTATTCTGGAAGAGGACTGGCAAATTCATGAGAGATCCAGGCCTTGTTCATTTTGAGAAAAGTAAGCCGGTCAACGGTTTCGGAGGATAGTCGCATGCGACGGTCTGTTAGTACACCACCTGCGGCACTAAAGACGCGTTCCGATAATACACTAGCAGCAGGGCAAGCTAGCACCTCCAGTGCATACTGACTAAGCTCTGGCCATGTATCCAGCTTACAGACCCAAAACTTGAAGGGAGAAGAGCCGTCTGGGAGTACACTAAGAGGGCAAGACATGTAGTCTGTCACCATCTGACGGAAACGTTGCCTCCTGCTGACTGGAGCCGTCTGTGATGGTGTAGACATTTGTGGCGGCGGGGACACAAAACTTTGCCACATTTCGGCCATACTGGTCTTGCCTTGTGCTGAGGCGCTGCTTCTGCTCCCTCTTTGTGCAGAGCTTCCTCCACTGCCTCGACGCACTGAGCTGCTTTGTAAAGCACTAGCAGCACTGCTCTCGGTTGGAATGGAGAACATGATGGAATGCACCAGTGCGTCTTGGTACTCCCGCATTTTACGCTCCCGGTTCAACGGTGTTATGAGGCTTTGTAAGTTGTCCCGGTAGCGAGGATCTAGGAGGGTGGACACCCAATAATCAGCCGTGTTGAGAATGTGGGCGATGCGGCGGTCGTTTCTCAGGCACTGCAGCATGAAATCAACCATGTGCTGCAGACTGCCAACTGGCCAAGAAACGCTGTCCCCTGCTTGAGGCGTGATCTCTGCCTGCTCTGCATCACCCCACCCTCGCTCTAGATACTGACTACTAGAGCATTGTGTACCTCCCTCCTCTGGACAGATGTCTTCCTCATCCATTGACTCCTCCTCATCCTCCTCACAAAGTGTCCCCTGCCTAGGCCTTTGTGAGGAACCACGTTGCGCAGACTGTAGAGAAGCAGATGGCATTTGTGACTCCTCATCCTCCACCTCTTCCAAAACCTCGTCCCTTAGTGCTTGCAGTGTTTTTTCAAGCAGGCAGATAAGGGGGATAGTCATGCTGACTAGTGCATCATCTGCACTCGCCATCCGCGTGGAATAATCGAAGGCACGCAAAACGTGGCAAATGTCCTTCATAGAGGCCCACTCAGTGGTGGTGAAGTGTGAACGGCGCGCACTGCGACTTGTTTGCGCCTGCTGCAGCTGGTACTCCATTACTGCTGCCTGCTGCTCACACAACCTCTCCAACATATGTAACGTTGAATTCCACCTGGTGGGTAGGTCACATATGATGCGATGTTCCGGAAGACATAATCGGCGCTGCAGAGCTGCAATGCGTGATCTTGCATTGCTGGAACGCCGCAAGTGAGCGCACTCTATGCGGACCTTGTGAAGCAGTGCATCAAGATCCGGATAGTCCCTCAAAAAACTCTGCACGACCAAGTTGAGCACATGTGCCAGACATGGGATGTGAGTGAGGTTGCCTAGGCCCAGAGCTGCCACCAGATTTCGGCCATTGTCACACACTACCATGCCTGGCTGGAGATTCGCTGGCACAAACCACACGTCACTCTGCTGCTTGATGGCATTCCAGAGCTCCTGCGCTGTGTGGCTTCGATTCCCCAAAGAAATTAATTTTAATACGGCCTGTTGACGTTTGGCCACGGCTGTGCTCATATCGGTCATCATAACAGGTAACCGTTCACGGGTCGATGTGGAGGTAGACCGTGACGGCTCCTGCAGCGCTGATTCAGAGGAACTGGAGTATGAGGAGGAGTCAATGTGTACAGACTGGATTCCTGCAATCCTTGGAGTTGGCAGAACACGTACAGCGCCACTCTCAAGATCTGTACCCGGCTCCACAACATTTACCCAATGGGCAGTGAGGGAAAGGTATCGTCCCTGTCCATGCTTACTGGTCCACGCATCAGTGGTCAGGTGGACCTTGCTACTGACGGCGTTTTGTAGCGCATGTTTAATTTTTCCCTCCACATGATGTTGCAGGGCAGGGACGGCTTGCCTGCTGAAATAAAAGCGGCTGGGCACGTTGTATTGTGGGACTGCCAATGCCATAAAGTTACGGAATGTGTCAGTCTCCACCAGCCTGAATGATAGCATTTCAAGGGCCAGTAGTTTAGCAATGCCAGCATTCAGAGCCTGTGCTCGGGGGTGGTTTGCCGAGTATGGGCGCCTTTTCTCCCATGCCTGTGCTAACGATGGCTGTAGACTGGCCTGGGAGTGTGAGGATGACTGGGAAAGTGGTGCTGTGGGTGGAATTACACTGTGTCTCTGTACAACAGTGCCAGAGATTCTTCCATGGCGATCCTGTGAGGAAGCCGAACCAGCTGTGTGTGAGCTGGAGGAAGAGGCTACAACACGAGCTGAAGAGGTGGTAGGTGGCGCTGTAGGTTGGCCTAGGTCTTCAGTGTGTTTGTGTAACTCCACCACGTGCTTGGTCCGCACATGTTTCCACATATTTGTGGTATTGAGGTTGCTGACACTTTTCCCTCTTTTCACCTTCTGATTACACAGCTTGCATTTGACAAAGCAAATGTCATCTGCAACTGTGTCAAAAAAGGACCAGGCACTGCAAGTCTTGGGAGCGCCCGCTTTGGATTTTGGAAGAGCCATGCTCCTAATGGGTGCCGAAGTGGAGGCTACAGGCAACCAAGTCTGCCCCCTCCCTCTCCCTCCTTTTTGGGCCGTTCGGGGAATCTCTTCCTCAGAGCTGCTCCCACCACCTTCCTGTCCCTCACGCCATGATGGGTCAAGGACCTCATCATCTACACCACCCTCTTCAAACAACTGCTTCTCCTGGGTAGTCTCGACAGCACAGTACGCACCAGAAAGTGGCACCTGAGTCTCATCATCAGATGCGTACTGAGGTGTGCTGCTGACCATAGGCACTGGCCCACCCGCCTCTTCAGATTCAGAGAGACAAAACGGTTGCGCATCACTGCATACTACCTCTTCTTCAAATTCTCGAATTCTGCTTGGCTGGCCCCCTCTTTCCAAGCCAAGAGATTCAGAGAACAGAAGTAGAGATGGCTCCTGTCCAGGGCTCTCTGACTGCCTGGGCAATTTGGCAGGTGGTGAAGAGACAGATGGGTGCTCTTCAGTGCTCAGGACCTGAGAGGATCTGGAACTAATTGAAGTCGATGCGTTAGCTGCCATCCATCCGACAACGGCTTCAATTTGGTCCTCGCGCAGCAGTGGGGTACGGCTAGCTCCTACAAAGCTGCGCATAAAGGACTGTTCCCTGGTAAAACTGGGGGATGCTGAGTCACTGGTGCCCGCAGCAGGCACAGAATCCCCACGTCCTCTCCCTGCAGGCACAGAATCCTCACGTCCTCTCCCTGCAGAAACTCCACGCCCACGCCCACGCCCACGACCACATGCCTTACTCACTGCCTTCTTCATCTTGGTAGACTGATAAAGATAGGCAGAAAAGTACTAAGGGCTTAGTGTGCTTATTCCTGAACAGCTGCTAACAGGTATAAGAAACACTAATTTTATAAAGTGTGGACTAGACTTTAATATGAGCTAATGTGGCCTACACAACTGTAAAGTGGAGTGTTTGGTGAACTTTATTTAGGTTTTTTTTTGTCACAAAAAGACACTGGATGTGCCTAAAGATGTCATAACGATAGTATCACAAACTTTTTGTAGCTATTACAATGTAGGAAGGTAACCTACAATGCAATAGATGAGGCTGCAAAAAATAGGCTAATACTAATCTGGCTGGGGCTGCAGGGCCCAAGGCTGCAGAAAGGCTCCTCTATCTACTCCTATATAGTGTGTTTGGAATCAATTTAGCTGAATACGGATGGAACCACCACACTAATAGGAGATATCAGGAAAAATTATGAATTGGCAAAAAAGGACAATGTATGAGGCAGTGACACACACTGAGTGCACTACAACCAGACGGGGTTGAAGCACACACTACAGGGTGAGCTGCACTCACACACCAGACCTTGCAGACAGCGGTGAACAGTACAGATGCAGAGCACTGTGCACTAGCGCTGCAAGACGGAAAAAAAATTCTCTATCTACTCCTATATAGTGTGTTTGGAACCAATTTAGCTGAATACAGATGGAACCACCACACTAATAGGAGATATCAGGAAAAATTATGAATTGGCAAAAAACGACAATGTATGAGGCAGTGACACACACTGAGTGCACTACAACCAGACGGGGTTGAAGCACACACTACAGGGTGAGCTGCACTCACACACCAGACCTTGCAGACAGCGGTGAACAGTACAGATGCAGAGCACTGTGCACTAGCGCTGCAAGACCAAAAAAATTTCTCTATCTACTCCTATATAGTGTGTTTGGAACCAATTTAGCTGAATACGGATGGAACCACCACACTAATAGGAGATATCAGGAAAAATTATGAATTGGCAAAAAAGGACAATGTATGAGGCAGTGACACACACTGAGTGCACTACAACCAGACGGGGTTGAAGCACACACTACAGGGTGAGCTGCACTCACACACAGAGACCTTGCAGACAGCGGTGAACAGCACAGATGCAGAGCACTGTGCACTAGTGCTGCAAGACGGAAAAAAATGTCTCTATCTACTCCTATATAGTGTGTTTGGAACCAATTTAGCTGAATACAGATGGAACCACCACACTAATAGGAGATATCAGGAAAAATTATGAATTGGCAAAAAAGGACAATGTATGAGGCAGTGACACACACTGAGTGCACTACAACCAGACTTGGCTGAAGCACACACTACAGGGTGAGCTGCACTCACACACACAGACCTTGCAGACAGCGGTGAACAGCACAGGGAACTGTGCACTAGCACTGCAAGGCACAGTGATTTAGAAAGTAGCTTGGGTAAAGCAGTATAAAGCAAATAGGTAGCTAAAACTGTCCCTCAGAACAACAGCGTCCTATCCCTAACTGAATTCACAGCAGAGTGAGCTCAAAATGGCGGCGGTGGCTTTTATAGTGCATCATGACATCATTTCAGCAGCCAATCACAGCCATGCCATTAGTTAAGATGCCTACATGCCTAACAGGATGTGCCCACACTTCTTAGGATCCTCATTGGCTGAATAAAATGAAAATGTCTCATTGCATTATGGGAACTTCCGATTCCGGTATACGATATTGCAAAAGTATCGTAATTAAGTATCGGAATTCCAATACCGCGAATATCGGCCGATACCCGATATTTCAGTATCGGAATGCTCAACACTAGTCGGGGGTTTTGTCTGAATCGCATTTTTGTGGTAAGTACATGGAAGTGCTCAGCGTAGACTGACAATCCAGTCTTAGGCTATGTGCCAACGATGCAGAAATGCTCCGGATTTTTTCCTGAGCGTTTCTGCATCTCCCTGGCAGAAAAAACGCTTGTGGATTGTACATGCATTTTTCCTGCCAGGGACAAGCGGAAGTGAAACGTTCTTCACATGCATTTCCGCATGCGGGTTGTCTAGCGCTTTCCAAGCGATTTTAGCAACACTTGGAAAGTGCTTGACAACTTGGTCACACTATATAAATCCATGCAACCGGCATGTAGTGTGACCGAAAGGATGGTAAAAAATAAATATTATACTTACCTTCTGATGGCCCCCGATGTCTTTATCCGATGCGCCCTGGCTTGCCGGCAGCTCGCGGTAGACTAAAGGACCTGTCGACGTCAGCAGTCGCGTGACCCGTCACATGACTAAATGACGCCATGGCAGGTCCTTGAGTCCAACGCGAGCTGCCGGCAAGCCGAGGCAACGACTCCGGGGGCCATCAGAAGGTAAGTATAATGTATATTTTTCATTTTATTCTTTTTTTTACAGGTACTATGGTACCCGGGTGTGGAGGAGAGTCTCCTCTTCTCCAAACCCGGGTACCATCCGCACACTGAAACGCATGGAATCCGCATGTACAGATACAGTGATGCGGATTCCGTGCGTTCCAATGCAAGTCAATGGCGGCGAAAATGCTGCGCTTCCGCAAAATAATTGGTAGTGCTGCGTATTTTTCCGCAATGATAATCCGCAGCGGAAATTTCCGCAGCATGTGCACAGCACATGCGGATTATCATTGGGGAACATGGCAGACCTTCTACCAAGTGTTTAAGTGTAGCGCCCCGAGGGTTCGGCCGCTACAGGGGTATTGCACCTCAACCAGAGCTGTGGTATTCCACTCCCGGGTAAGGATGGAGTATGGACCAGGTCTCAGTTAGCTGCACACATATACACTCCTCATTTCCGGGGGACAGCTCTACGGTGCTGCCATTAGTATGCAGGCACGACTGACTATGTCCCTGGCTGGAGTGGGGAGGGGGGGAAACCCTAGTGATGTGGGAGCAGATAGGGGCTGGTTTCTGGGCATAGGAAGGAGCTCATTGGATGCAGGTCACCTGGGCTCAGACACGGAGGAGGAGGTATAAAAGGTGGGCACCATCTTAGTTCTGGGAGAAGTCGAGTCGGTGAGGAGGAAGTGAGAGTGGAGGAGAAGGGGAGCAGAGGCTCCGCTGGAGTTCTGCTCCAGAGTCAGGCCTAGGGACACGGGCAGGGTGAGAGGGAAAGAGGAAAAAGGAACAGAACAGAAAGAGAAGGAACCAAAGAATAGAAAGGCCCAGAAACATAAAGGTAGAAGGGACCCTAAGGACCCAGGAGATTACGGGTGACGGGTCAGGCAAGAAAAGGGTACCGGATCCCAAGTTGGTGGAGGCAAATAATCCTCAGCCAAGAACCGGAGGTCGTGATCATCTATTGGTGCGACCCCTCGCTAAACCTACTAGGAAGGCACCACATAGGGCCAGGGAAGCTGGCGCCAAGTTCTCCCAGAGGCAGCCGGACAGAAGTTTGGTCACTGGTGGGGCACAGCCAGAGGAAGGATAGAAGGGAATTCTGTGCCATACTCCTGAATTGCCTGGGGGTTGACCGAGCCCCTCACCTGGTGGACGCAGTCACTACCTGTACAGAAGTGGCTTGGAGTATATGAACTTTGAGTAAAAGACCCTGGACTGCAACACGTTGTCTTTGTGTTTCTTACCGCGCCAGCACTAACGGTACTGGGACGCCCTGCACCACCACCCCCAGCATTCACCTACACTGCCCTGAGGCTACACTCTTCCCGTGGGGAGTTATCCTATCCCTGTGCTGCATATCTAGATCAGCCTCAGCGGTCTGCCTTGCAGCGGCGGTCCTCCCTGACCGCAATCCACGGGTGGCGTAGTCGGACATTGCAAAACATGTAGAAGACTGCCACTGGTCTGACCACCCTGAGCCACGGACCGGGTTGCCACTACTACCCCCATTATTGCCCTGTTGCCCGGATCCGAGTGCCCCACGGCCCAGGGGGCGAGTCATAAGCGTTTCTGCAGCGGAATTGCCGTTGCGGAAACGCTTAAAAAATGCATAGTGGGCACACAGCCTTATTCTGGAAGCAATCGAAAATTATGTACCTCAAAATGTTACCAATAAAACCCCTAATTTATCCCACACAAAACTAGCCCCCTCTCAGGTCCGTCATCTGTCACTGGGACTATAGGGGGTCCCACGTTACTGGTAGAACAAAGACTCTGGAAAAGCAACAGCTTCCACACCCTCAAATAAAATCCAATGAATTATGCGCTCCCAAATCCATATGCCCCCCTCCTTCTGAGCCCCACTGTGCCTAAATCACAGTAAGCGGCCACATGTTTGGCATTATTGTTGCGGGGAGAGCACTTAACAATTTAAGGCGTGTGTGTCACCATGAGAAATGTATGGGGGCGCTACGATATATGGGGGCACTACACTTTATAGGGGCACAATGTATGGGCACTAAACTGGCGTATTTGGAATTCTCCAGAATAAAGCCTGGCGTGGATGTTACATAATAGTCACTGCAGCAGTAGATGAATTCATTGAGATGTGGAATTATCTACAATGAGGTCAACTTTGGGGTTTTTCTGCTGTTCCGGCACCTTTGGGGCTCCGCAAATGTCGCCCACAAACTATTCTACCAAAATCTATGCTACAAAAGCAAAATAGTGCTCCTTCCTTCTCAGCCCTGACGTGTGGCCTAACAGTAATTTCTGATGACATATGGGGCATAATCAGGTTCGGGAGAAATAGCATAACAAATTATGGGGTCTGTTTTCTCCTATTATCCATTGTAAAAATTACAAATTTGGGGTTAAAACTACATTTTTGTGGAAAAAAAAACAAATTTCAATATGATAACTGTTATCAAATTCTGTGTAGTACCTGTGAGTTCAAAATGTGCTCACCATAACCCTGAATAAAATCCTTGAGTGGTGTAGTTTTCAAAATGGGGTAACTTCTTGGGGTTTTCCACTGTTTAGGCACATCAGGGGCTCTCCAAACGTGACATGACACCCGCTGACCATTCCATCAAAGTCTGCATTCCAAACATCACTCCTTTGTTTCAAAGCCCTGCCATGCGCCCAAACAATAGTTGTCCCCTACATATGGGGTATGACCGTAATCGGGAGCAATTGTACAACAAACTTTGGGATCCATTTTCTCCTGTTACCCTTGTAAAAAAATAAATAAAAAGGAGGTTAAAAGTACATTTTTGTGGAAAAAAATTTGATTTCTTCATTTCACGGCTCCACGTTATAAACTTCTTTGAAGTACCTGGTGGTTCAAGGTGCTCACCACACATCTAAATAAGTTCCCTGAGGGGTCTAGTTTCCAAAATGGGGTCATCTGTGGGGGGTTTCCACTGTTTAGACACATCAGGGGCTCCCCAAACACAACATGGTGTCTGCTCTCGCTTCTAGACATTTTTTCATTCAAAAAGTCAAATGGTCCTCCTTCCCTTCCGAACCCTGCCGTGCGCCCAAACAGTAGTTTTACCCCACATATGGGGTATCAGCGTACTCAGGAGAAATTTCACAACACATTTTGGGGTCCATTTTCTCCAGTTACCCTTGTGAAAATAAAAAAATTGGGGCTAAAAGTACATTTTTGAGGAAAAAAATTTGATTTCTTCATTTCACGGCTCTACGTTATAAACTTCTGTGAAGCACCTGGCAGTTCAAGATGCTCACCACACATCATGGGGTCACTTGTGGAGGTTTTCCACTGTTTAGACACATCAGGGGCTCTTCAAACACAACATGGCGTCTGTTCTCGATTCCTGCCAATTTTGCGTTCAAAAAGTCAAAGGGTACTTCTTCCCTTCCAAGCTCTGAAGTGCACTCAAACAGTGTTTTTCCCCCACATATGGGGTATCGGCATGCTCAGGATAAATTGCACAACAAATTTTGTGATCCATTTTCTCTCATTACTCTTGTGAAAATTAAAAAATTGGGTCTGAAGTAAACATTTTGTGAATAAAAGTTTAAGTTTCATTTTTTCCTTCCACATTGCTTCAGTTCCTGTGAAGCACGTGAAGGGTTAATAAACTTCTTGAATGTGGTTTTGAGCACCTTGAGGGGTGAAGTTTTTAGAATGGTGTCACTTTGAGGAGTCTATATGACAGAAAATACCCCAAATTCACTTCAAATGTGATGTGGTCCCTAAAGAAATGGTTTTGTAAATTTGTTGGTCAAAATTGCTGGTCAAATTTTAACTCTTATAACTTCCTAACAACAACAAAAAATTCTTTCAAAAATTGTGCTAATGTAAAGTAGACATGTGGGAAATGTTATTTATTAACCCCTTCATGACCGGAGCATTTTCCGTTTTTTGAGTTTTTGTTTTTTGCTCCCCTTCTTCCCGCAGCCATAGCCTTTTTATTTTTTGGTCTATATGGCCATGTGAGGGCTTATTTTTTGCAGGACGAGTTGTACTTTTAAACGCCATTACTAGTTTTACCATATAGCGCACTGGAAAAAGGGAAAAAATTCCAAGAGCGGTGAAATTGCAAAAAAAATGCAATTCCACAGTTGTTTTTCTTTTTTTTTCTTTCCATGTTCATTGAATGCTAAAACTGACCTGCCATTATTATTCACCAGGTCATTATGAGTTCGTAGACACCAAACATGTATAGGTTCTTTTTTATTTAAGTGGTGAAAAAAAATTCCAAAGTTTGCTTAAAAAAAAAAAAAAAAAGGCGCCCTTTTCCGAGACCCGTAGCGTCTCCATTTTTCGGGATCTGGGGCCGGGTGAGGGCTTATTGTTTGCGCACCAGGCTGAAGTTTTATTGATACCATTTTGGGGTAGATCTGATGTTTTGATCGCCCGTTATTGCATTTTATTGCAATGCTGCAGCGACCAAAAAACGTAATTCTGGCGTTTGGAATTTTTTTCTCATTACGCTGTTTACCGATCGGATTAATTCTTTTTTTATATTGATAGATCGGGCAATTCTGAATGCGGCAATACCAAATATGTGTATGTGGGGTTTATTTTTTATTATTTTATTTTGAATGGGGCAAAAGGGGGATGATTTAAACTTTTAAATTTTTTTAATTTTTTTTATATTTTTTAAACCTTTTTTTTTACACTTTTTGCTTGCTTCAATAGTCTCCATAGGAGACTAGAAGCAGCAATTGTCCGATCGCCTTTGCTACATAGAGATGATGAGCAGATCACCTCTATGTAGCAAAAATGCTCCTGTGCTATGAGCGCCGACCACTAGGTGGCGCTCATAGCAATCTTTACATGACAACCACTGGGGTCTGCTGCAGACCCAGTGTTGTCATGCCCACCCATCAGTGACCCGCGATCACGTGATGGGGTCACCGATGGGCGGGGTAAGTGACGTGCTTCCGGCGCGGTGCTGTTAAATGCCGCTGTAAGAGATTGACAGCGGCATTTAACTAGTTAACAGCCACTAGTGGATTGCGATTCCACCCGCGGCTGTTGCGGGCACATGTCAGCTGTAATAATCAGCTGACATGTGCTCGGTTCAGTGCGGGCTCAGCGCCGGAGCCCCCACTGAACCAGCCTTTCCGACGTGGTGCGTACTATTACTGACCACGTCGGAAAGGGGTTAACTATTTTGTCTGACATAACTCTTTGATTTAAGTGCATAAGAATTCAAAGTTTGAAAATTGCAAAATTTTTAACATTTTCACCAAATTTCCGTTTTTTTCTCAAGTAAACGCAAGTCATATCAAATAAATTTTACCACTATCATGAAGTACAATATGTTGTGAAAAAACAGTCTCAGAATCACTGGGATCCGTTGAAGCGTTCCAGAGTAATTACCTCATAAAGTGACACTAGTCAGAATTGTAAAATTTTGCTTGGTCATTCAGGACATAATTGGCATCGGCCTTAAGGGGTTAAAAGACTGGGTGCTATGTTGCTTTTTAGACTCTTACCTCTTCTGAAAAGTATGTTGGGTCTAGAGCACGGGTCTCAAACTCGGCTGGGTACATGGGCCGCACACGGAAAAAAATTTAATTTGGGGGGCCGCATTCTTTGCAGGACAAAGTGACATTTTTAGTGATACCAATTTTTTTTTCTATACACCTTTTGAACATTTTTGCTGTTTTATTTTTTATAGCTTGGGTCGTTATGGATGTGGCGATAATAAAACATGCACTTTTTTGTTTACTTTAGTTTAGATATAAAGCAGCAGTTATGTGCCCCACCCTGGTCTGCATCTTGTAATGTCCCCCATCTTTGTCCCCATCTTGTCATAATATTCCATCCTTGTCCCCATCTTATTGTAATGTCTCCCATCCTGGGCCCCATATTGTCATAATGTCACATACCGGTCCCCATATTGCAGATATGTCCTCATCTTGTAGTAATGCCCCATCCTGGTCCCCTTCTTGTTGTAATGTCCCCATCTTCTAGGAATGTCCCCATCCTGGTCCCCCTCTTGTAGTAATGTCCCCAGCCTGGTCCCCATCTTTTTGGACTGTCCCCAGCATGGTCCCCATCTTTTAGGACTGTCCCCAGCCTGGTCCCCATCTTGGAGGACTGTCCCTTGTGTCGTTCTACACATACAAGAGAAAAAAAAAAGATTCTTCTCACCTGTCCTCCGATCCCTCGGCGTCCTTTCTGCACCTGTGGCCAGCAGGCACCATAGACCCCTATCAGAGGCCAGCAGCTGACATCTGCGCGTGTCAGTGACGTCATATGCTGCTGCGCTGGGATGCAAATGTCAGCTGCTGGCCTCTGATAGGTCTGATAGGCCGGCGGCTGGCACTGGTATTGCTGTGCAGCGAGCCGGTCTCTGCGCGGCAATACACTGAACTGAAGTGCAGCTGCCGGCAGCTCCTGGACCGGGCTGCGATCGGGGTCTATGGTGCCTGCGGGCCGCACGAAGCAGCCTGAAGGGCCGCATGCGGCCCGCGGGCCGTGTGTTTGAGACCCCTGGTCTAGAGGGTACCATCCCTTTCAGAATTGGATCTTTTTTGATGAGATACCAGTACTTGTTTAGTATTCTACGGATGCTTGAATTACCCCTGTTGAAGGCGGTAATAAAACTGTACCTCCAATTTGGTATGTCCTTTTCCGAATCTTCTTGGGATTTTTCTAAGCAAATGCTTTGCATAAGTATCAGGTTTTTTGGTAGGAGGACTGGATTAATTCTTTTAGATAACTTTTTTCTTCAAATCTGGATATTAAGATTTTAGATTGTTCCATATACTCTGTTGTGGAAGTGCAGTTACACATGATCCGGCGAAATTGACTAGATGTAATGTTGCGTTTCCATTTGTGGTAATGAGCGCTAGAGAAATCTAAATAACCATTGGTGTCAACTGGTTTAGAATGGGTTTTGCTCTGTATGGTTTGATCTTTAACAAATAATTCCAAGTCCAGAAAAATAATTCTAATTCTTTCTCTGGACATATTGCTCATGAAGGAGATTCCCCAGTTGTTCTGATTTAGTTCCTGGACGAAGGAAGACGCTTCCCCTTCCGTACCTTTCCACATGAGGACTAGGTCGTCGATATATCGACGATAGTAGCATATATTTTTGGTGTATTTTGGAGATATAATAGGTGATAGGGACTCAAATCGCCCCATGAAAAGATCTGCAAAACTGGGTGCGACCCGAGTCCCCATCGCAGTCCCGATCTGCTGGAGGTACATCTTATCTTGAAGAGAGAATAGGTTATGCTCCAAAATGAATCTTAGACCTTTCAACAGGAATGTTTTTTTTTCTGATGGTATATTTTTGTCTCCTGATAGAAAATAGTCTACTGCCTCAAAACCTAAATTGTGTTCTATGTTGGAATATAGAGCACATAAATCTAGGGTGAGAAACATAGTTTCCTCCCCATTGAAGATGGCGGGACCCCTCCAACTCTAGGCCCCTGTGCAGCTGCGTCGACGATATATTCGCCCCTACCACTGCTGATACCTGTGGCACCTCACTGTTAACTGTGACACAATCTGAGTGTGTTCCATTATAACCACTTTCTGTTTGCTATCACTGAGTCAGTTGTTAACCCAGTTACACATATTTTCCCCGATCCCATTGCTCTCATTTTATGTACCAACCTTTTGTGTGACACCGTATCAAATGTCTTTGGAAGTCCAGATAGACAACATCCACTGTATTTAACTTACTTCCCCATAGAATCTGATCAGATTAGTTTACAGGACAGATCCCTCATAAGCATAGGTTGATAATGGGAAATTAGGTTATTGCTCTCATTTTAGGTACCAACCTTTTGTGTGGCACCGTATCAAATGTCTTTGAAAAGTCCATATAGACAACATCCACTGTGTTTCCCTGGTCCAATCAAGAACTTACCTTCCTATAGAATCTGATCAGATTAGTTTACAGGACAGATCCCTCATAAACATATGTTGATATTGGGAAATTATGTTATTCTTATTGAGATACTCCAGGATAGCATCTCTTAGGAAACCCCTAAAGATGTTGCCCACAGTAGAGGTGAAACTTACTGGCCTATAAATTCCAGACTCAGATGTTGTCCTCTTCTTGAATATTGGTACCACATTTGCTAAGTGGCTGTAACACTGGTGGGTGAATGTAACACTGGTGGCTGTGGACCCACTGCGCCACGGGCAGGGCTGAGCTTGGAGGGGCATGACTAGGTATCTACTGAGTCTTCATTAGAGCATCTGGTGGTGAAGATAGGCTGATCTGCTGGAAGACACCAGGTACCACTCCAGGGCAGTCCACGGGACTACAGCAGCAGACCGGAGGGTCAGAGGCATGGGTACTAGGTACTGGAGGGCAAAGACAAGGACGAGGTCAGATGGTCGGGGCAGGCAGCACAGGTTCAACATAGAGAAAGTGACATGCTGCAGATTTCAAAAACTCAATGCATTTCAAATTCTTTAGTGTTAAAAAAGGCACAGAGGCGCGGGATTTACCTACACGTCAGCAGCAAAAACATGCAGTGATTAAGACAGTATTTGCATAAATGTTTTATGTTTTTTAGAGTTGTGACTTCCTTTCTCTATTTTTGCACAATAAAGTATGGCTTTTAATAGAAGATTTTGATGCAGGATCACTGTTTTCTTGCTTCTGCCTACCTCTCGCCTCATTACTAGTCTCCGTGCATAGATTTTCTTATAGGTGAGCTGACTTTTTTTTTGCCTTTTTGATTATATACAGTACAGACCAAAAGTTTGGACACACCTTCTCATTTAAAGATTTTTCTGTATTTTCATGACTATGAAAATTGTACATTCACACTGAAGGCATCAAAACTATGAATTAACACATGTGGAATTATATACTTAACAAAAGAGTGTGAAATAACTGAAATATGTCTTATATTCTAGGTCCTTCAAAGTAGCCACCTTTTGCTTTGATGACTGCTTTGCACACTATTGGCATTCTCTTGATGAGCTTCAAGAGGTAGTCACCGGAAATGGTTTTCACTTCACAGGTGTGCCCTGTCAGGTTTAATAAGTGGGATTTCTTGCCTAATAAATGGGGTTGGGACAATCAGTTGTGTTGTTCAGAACTCTGGTGGATACACAGCTGATAGTCCTGCTGAATAGGCTGTTAAAATTTGTATTATGGCAAGAAAAAAACAGCTAAGTAAAGAAAAACGAGTGGCCATCATTACTTTAAGAAATGAAGGTCAGTCTGTGCGAAAAATTGGGAAAACTTTGAATGTGTCCCCAAGTGCAGTTGCAAAAACCATCAAGCGCTACAAAGAAACTGTCTCACATGAGGACCGCCCCAGGAAAGGAAGACCAAGAGTCACCTCTGCTTCTGAGGATAAGTTTATCCGAGTCACCAGCCTCAGAAATCGCAGGTTAACAGAAGCTCAGATTAGAGACCAGGTCAATGCCACACAGAGTTCTAGCTGCAGACACATCTCTACAACAACTGTTAAGAGGAGACTTTGTGCAGCAGGCCTTCATGGTAAAATAGCTGTTAGGAAACCACTGCTAAGGACAGGCAACAAGCAGAAAAGACTTGCTTGGGCTAAAGAACACAAGAAATGGACATTAGACCAGTGGAAATCTGTGCTTTGGTCTGATGAGTCCAAATTTGAGATCTTTGGTTCCAACTACCGTGTCTTTGTGCAACGCAGAAAAGGTGAACGGATGGACTCTACATGCCTGGTTCCCACAATGAAGCATGGAGGAGGAGGTGTGATGGTGTGGGGGTGCTTTGCTGGTGACACTGTTGGGGATTTATTCAAAATTGAAGGCATACTGAACCAGCATGGCTACCACAGCATCTTGCAGCAGCATGCTATTCCATCCGGTTTGCGTTTAGTTGGACCATCATTTATTTTTCAACAGGACAATGACCCCAAACACACCTCTAGGCTGTGTAAGGGCTATTTCACCAAGAAGGAGAGTGATGGGGTGCTACACCAGATGACCTGGCCTCCACAGTCACCAGACCTGAACCCAATCGAGATGGTTTGGGGTGAGCTGGACCGCAGAGTGAAGGCAAAAGGGCCAACAAGTGCTAAGCATCTCTGGGAACTCCTTCAAGATTGTTGGAAGACCATTTCCGGTGACTACCTCTTGAAGCTCATCAAGAGAATGCCAAGAGTGTGCAAAGCAGTCATCAAAGCAAAAGGTGGCTACTTTGAAGAACCTAGAATATAAGACATATTTTCAGCTGCTTCACACTTTTTTGTTAAGTATATAATTCCACATGTGTTAATTCATAGTTTTGATGCCTTCAGTGTGAATGTACAATTTCCATAGTCAAGAAAATACAGAAAAAATTTTAAATGAGAAGGTGTGTCCAAACTTTTGGTCTGTAATGTACATGTCATCCACTTTGCTGGAACTGTAAAACGCTGTAATATGTTTTATTTTTTTGCATGAAAATATGCAGAAGAACTTAGCCAAAATGAGTGCATCTCAAACTCAGATGCAGTAGTTGGTTGTAAGTGAGGTTAAGATAGGGAGGCAAGTATAGAAGTATTCATATGCTCCCGGGGAGGGTGAGGAAAGTACAGTAAGCCAACTGAGGACATGAGTTTTTGAAACCGGAAAACTCCTTTAATGCTTGCAACTTCTGCTTCTTCACTGCAACTCACACTGTCAAATCGGCCAGTAAGGATTTTGGGCACTTTTACATGGTAATATTTTGCATGAGTATTTGTTAACAGACACCAGGAGTGGATCCAAAACACAGAAGAGGTTAAAGTGTTTCAGTTATTATTTTTCTCTGTGTTTGTTCCCCTCTGGTTTTTAGCTTACAAATACTGATTTTGCCCAAAATACTTAGTGTGTGAGTAAGGCGAGGAAGCTGCTTGTAAAACTGTAATATAAGTCCTTATTCCGAGGATGAGTGCACACCTGCAGGTGCTGTGCTGTAATGCTTGTCTTCTCTGCTCCATCATACTCCCCAGAGTAGGAGCACCCCTGGGGCAAAACTCCTGCCGGCAGTTGTCCAGACTAGTGATGAGCGAGCATGCTTGTTACTCGAGATTTACGAACATGCTTGGGTGTTTTCCGAATATCTTCGGTGTGCTCGAAAGTTATGTTTGCGTCACTCCATGTGCATGATTTGCGACTGTTTGACAGCTTTAATACATGTGACGCGCCCCCTGTACCGTGGGTTACCCGGTAGCCGGGCCGGTCATTGCTAGGGGAGATGTCACAGTGGCGGTGACCCGGTCCGTGACCCAGGGCGGTCAATACACTGTGTGCAGAATTATTAAGCAAATGAGTATTTTGATCACATGATACTTTTTATACATGTTGTCCTACTCCAAGCTGCATAGGCTTGAGAACCAACTACCAATTAAGTAAATCTGGTGATGTGCATCTCTGTAATGAGGAGGGGTGTTGACTAATGACATCAACACCCTATATAACGTGTGCTTAATTACTAGGCAACTTCCTTTCCTTTGGCAAAATGGGTCAGAAGAGAGATTTAACGGGCTCTGAAAAGTCCAAAATTGTGAGATGTCTTGCAGAGGGATGCAGCAGTCTTGAAATTTCCAAACTTTTGAAGCATGATCACCGAACAATCAATCGTTTCATGGCAAATAGCCAACAGGGTCGCAAGAAGCGTGTTGGCCAAAAAAGGCACAAAATAACTGCCCATGAATTGAGGAAAATCAAGCGTGAAGTTGCCAAGATGCCATTCGCCACCAGTTTTGCCATATTTCAGAGCTGCAACGTTACTGGAGTATCAAAAAGCACAAGGTGTGTGATACTCAGGGACATGGTCAAGGTAAGGAAGGCTGAAAAACAACCACCTTTGAACAAGAAACATAAGATAAAACGTCAAGAATGGGCCAAGAAATATCTTAAGACTGATTTTTTAAAGGTTTTATGGACTGATGAAATGAGAGTGACTCTTGATGGCCCAGATGGATGGGCCAGAGGCTGGATCAGTAAAGGGCAGAGAGCTCCACTCTGACTCAGACGCCAGCAAGGTGGAGGTGGGGTACTGGTATGGGCTGGTATCATCAAAGATGAACTTGTGGGACATCTTCGGGTTGAAGATGGAGTGAAGCTCAACTCCCAGACCTACTGCCAGTTTCTGGAAGACAACTTCTTCAAGCAGTGGTACAGGAAGAAGTCGGTATTGTTCAAGAAAAACATGATTTTCATGCAGGACAATGCTCCATCACATTCATCCAACTACTCCACATCGTGGCTGGCCAGTAAAGGTCTAAAGGAAGAAAAAATAATGACATGGCCCCCTTGTTCACCTGATCTGGACCCCATAGAGAACTTGTGGGTCATCATAAAATGTGAGATCTACAGGGAGGGAATACAGTACACCTCTCAGAACAGTGTCTGGGAGGCTGTGGTTGCTGCTGCACACAATGTTGATCGAAAACAGATCAAGCAACTGACAGAATCTATGGATGGAAGGCTGTTGAGTGTCATCATAAAGAAAGGTGGCTATATCGATCACTCATTTTTTTTGTTTTTTGTTTTTGCATGTCAGAAATGTTTATTTCTAAATTTTGTGCACTGATATTGGTTTACCTGGTGAAAATAAACAAGTGAGATGGGATTATATTTGGTTTTTATTAAGTTGCCTAATAATTCTGCACAGTAATAGTTACCTGCACAAACAGATATCCTCCTAAGATAGCCAAATCTAAAAAAAAAACACTCCAACTTCCAAAAATATTAATCTTGATTATTTATGAGTCTTTTGGGTTGATTGACAACATAGTTGTTGATCAATAATAAAAATAATCCTCTAAAATACAACTTGCCTAATAATTCTGCACACAGTGTAAAAGGGGATTTTATAGTTTTTGTATTTAATGTTTGTGACGCCACCTGTGGTATGCGGCTATATAGAGCCGCCGCTGCGGAGCAGGTCCTCTGGAGCTGTTGTTAATGCAGCAGAGTTGGTTCAGCTCTCCACAGGTAGAGCTAAGCTCCAGGCCATTGCTGTGATGGTGAATGATGAAGTAACTGTGGTGGTACAGTGTGGTGCAGGGGGTGATGGCGCAGAAAAAATTTACAGAGACAGTGGGGTGCAGTCTTCAGGGTTTTACTCACGATTTTCATGTTGCTCCTGGTTACAACTGCAGTTCATAACCACCCACGTCGTCCGGTGTTTACTCAGGGAGGGGTTCAGCAAACCCTCAGGTAATTCAAGAGCACTTAGGGGGACCCCTTTCTGTGTGTCTCTCCTGGTCGTCTTCCTGCGCTAGCTCTCCCCCTCCTGCCCTGCGCCTCGCAAACAGTGTCCCAAGCCGGTAACCGCAGATCTTGGCGGGCAACCTGGGCTTCCCTGGATCTTGTGTAGCTACTTTTTTAGCGATTAATTGCGGCTGTGGCAACTACACCCTGGAAATATAGAAGCCTCCGGTTTCTAGTTGAATATTGCAATTCTCACTAGTTAGGGGCCGGTCCCCTTTGCGCCCTCATCCTTACACCCCTGGTAGATTTGGGCATACGGGTGGCCTCCTGCACTTCCCGTACCCCTATTATCCACTCTTCTCTTCTTGGAGCCTTCTTCCCTGCTCCTCTCCTCTCTTCAGTCTCTCTTCCTCCTGAGCAGACCTCCTGCAGAGCTCCTGCTCCTTTCACTGTCTTCCTCTGACTGAACACTGAACTGAACTCCCAAGATGGCTTCCCCTTTTTATATCCTTCTTCTCTAGTGCTCCCCTGATCTTCTTCCTCCACCCACACCCACTGCATGGTTCCCCCTCTATTGGTTCCCCCCACTCCAGCCAGGGACAGGGCTCAGCAGTGCAGCAGTGCATCTTGCCCCTCCTGCTGGTCTGGAGTAGTGTAGTGTTGGATGCAGGTGTTTGGGTCCCGGGCAGTACTCCATCCTTACCTGAGAGTGGGATACCACACCTCTGGGTGAGATGCAGTACCTCTGTGGCGACTGAACCCGCAGGCGTGCCACATATGCCTGTTTGTGGATTCATGCACACACAGTGACTCAAACATAACATTCAAGCATGCCCCAAATACTCGGCGAGCACCCGAGAATGCTGGCCGAAAGAGTTAACAGAACACGCTCTCTCATCACTAATCCAGACGGATCACTCAGTGACATGTGATGGACCCCGACTCCCCAAAAAAATGAAGCAGACAGAAGCACACAAAATAAATACACAAAGCATTGCAATTAGGTGTCAAATGTTCTCAATTTTATTTAAATTTACATGACACTGAAAATGGCACAACCCCCGACTCACGAAGAGTCACCCTCCAGCACTCAGGAGAGGAAAACCTCCTGTGGAGGAAACCTCTAGGAAACCATGTCTGGAGAATTGCCCATCCCTAGGGCTTAGAGAGTTAGTGCCAATATAAGACAGGGTTTTATACATGTACATTTTACCATATTTACAGAGAAAAACATAAAAATAGACTAAAAATGTAATAATCTGGATGTGGGAGAGATCTGACTGCAATATCTGCCACCACATTGATTGCTAGAACGAATTTGGTTGAACTGATTGCCCAGGTGGACCTACCATTTCTCCCTTACAGATCCAGGTCCGCCTCTCAAGAAGTTGGACACTCGGTTACAGTTCGTTATGGGTAACCCCTAATAGAATAAATATCCCTCCACCCTTCCTCTTCCCCCTCCCAATTTATCACCTACTAAAGTCATAGATCAGTCCATGAACTCCCAAAGGAGAGCTGCTTTATGGAGAGGGTAACAGAAGGGAATCCTGTGCTGGAGACCCCCCTCTGTTACCTTCCCATACCCTGGGGGTGTCTAAAACAGACAACCCCTTTCCCTGCTAGAACCTCCAAATTTCACCAAGGTTGGCACATTACATGGGGTGGTCAAGCTCAAGGTCCTCAGGCGCATCAGTAATGGCGCTGATCGTGGCAGGGCGCCCTTCTTTTATGGAATCTTCTTTATGACCTCATAACAGTTGTCATGGTTATTACAAGGTCTATTACTGATGCAGGGCCCAAGTATTAACCCTTTCATCATTGGTAATTTGCTTTCATTATAGACAAAAATATCTGTACTTGTTACCAAGCAAGACCCTTATCATTATGACTTCCCTTAGGCACCATAAGAAATACAGATTACAGATTAAAAGTGCAAGTTTTTCTGGAGTGTTTTGCACTATATAGAACCAGAGATTGGGTTTATAACTAGCACTTTACAAAGAAAAAAATTAAGAGGAAATTACTTATAGGACCATAAAGTTTAAACTATCTTCAAAGTTATACATTTTCTATTGCTAGATTACTTATAACTCAAAATCTCATGCTTTGTTAAAAGTATCCAGCCCTTTTTTAAATCCTGCTATAGTGTCTGCCATTACTACCTCTTGTGGTCGGGTATTCAACAGTCTGACTGCTCTAAGTACCCTTTCCAATTTAGTTGCCAGAATTAGTCATCAGAAGCACATAACCTTAAAATATGCAGTGATTATATGCTACCTATTATAAAATCTAATGTCTAATGTGCTACTTATTACCATGTTTTACCTAAGATACAAGCCATACTTGTAAGGAGAGATGAAAAAGGTAATGAGATGACAAATAAATATACTGAGGAGCTGTATATAACATAAAACATAAGCAAAAAAGAAAGGGAAGAATGGCTGGCACATCTGTTCTTAGATGTATTGTAACCATTCTTTTAAAAATGGTTACAGCCATTAAAGGGGTTTTTCACCCCAAAGGAAACTTTCAGCAAACAGCTTACGGAATAACTAATGGTGTGCAGTGTATGCAATGTTAGGATTCGGCTCTGCTTGTCAGTTGGAGTGGTTGTCACATCACTGCAGTAATGTGATTTCCGCTAAATTGTGGTCATGTTCTTACTAGATGTTCACCTGCTTTATTCAGCAAAACATTGAGAGAAGATGATGAGAATCTATTCAGCACGTACGAGACTGCGACTGTATGAATCCCATACTTACAGTTACATGACAAAGTGGTGGAAAGCCGTTATAATGGCTGCTACAGTTAGCCAGTGTAAATGCACCTTTCTCCTGTTCAAGATAATTGTTGAAGTCAGTATCTAGTAAAGATAACTGCCTATAGTCTGCAATGTTTACTGGTAATCAGGGCCAGCGTCAGCACCCAGGCCCTGAGCCAGCAGGAGGACCACTCGCCATCGGAGACCCCGGCACACTATGCATAGCTCCCAACTGTCCCATTTTCGACGGGACTGTCCCGCTTTGAGGGCTCAGTCCACGTCCCATCATGGCTCAGCTGTTCTCCCGGCTTCTATACTTACCTTTCTCCGACATTCTCATTGCTCCTCCTCCTCGGGAGGCGGGGCCAATAATCTCTTCTTAGTGCATAAATTAAATTATATATTCACCTTCTCTCACCCAGGACTCAAACTCACAATCACAATGTCGCACCATGCTTATAGGCTGTGTGCTCTAACCACTGAGCTACAGCCCATAATGATAAAGATTGGCGATTTTGGTTATCTTGACTCTACATTGCAATGAATCCAAAAGCAGAGTATACATCTCCATAGGAATTGTATACATAACAATGTATTTTTATGGTGGCTGTTTACTGAGGTGAAGAAAAATATTTATCTTGTTCCTATAAGGCTATGAGCCCACGCTCCGTAATGGCAGCGGTTTGGATGCAGCTCACCTGCATTGCGTCCAAAACGCTGCATTGTACATTACAACCACTTTGGATGGATTTATAGAAATCCCACACCCACTGTGCTTCTATTTTTTTTTTTATAACTGTAATTTTTATTACAATTTTTCACAGATTTTTAGGAAACATAGAACACAGAAAAGTCATTCACATTTTCATATCAGAGAAAACACTTAGGCCTCCAACAGGCCGGCCCATTAGAGATCACTTTAAAGCTTTCAAATTCAAATATCTAATATGACATCCATTTTAAATAGCAGTCCATAAAACACAGAGAAAGAGAAAAAAAACAAAAAAAAACTAAGACAACACAGAGAGAAGGAAGGGAAAGGAAGAATGATATAGACAAAAGATCAAGAAACAGTTGGTCATTCACTACGCTGCGCCCAATAGTAGTCCCATGGGGCCCATACTGTCTCGAACAGGTCCATTTTTGCATTAAGACTTGTGGTCAAGGACTCCATCCGCCTCACATTACAGACCCTAGCGTAGTACTCTTGTCTAGAGGGTGGTGAGTCCCTTTTCCAGCATAGAGCAATCATGCATCTCGCTACTGTCAACAAGTGGAGGAGCAATTTGGAAGAATGTTTACCCATTCCCCCAGGGGTCACATTGAGAAGGAAAACAGAGGGCTCCAGAGAAATCTCTGTAAATAGCACCTCCTGAACCAGTTTTCTTATTGTTTCCCAAAAAGGAACTATTTTGCTGCAGGTCCAGAAAACATGTGTCAGAGTGCTGACAGATGATCCACATCTCCAGCACATACTCGGGACCTGGGGGTTCATTTTATTCAGGACATCCGGCATATGGTACCAGTGCATTAAAAATTTATATTGGTTCTCCTTGTATAGGGCGCAAATTGATGTCTTAGCTGCTTTAGACCATATTGTCTCCATGTCTGAGGGGAAAGCCTCTCTCCCAAGAATCCCTCCTACTTAGACATATAGGGTTGCTGGAAGATGGGTCCACCCACCGGTGAATTGAATATTTTATATATATCCAAGATCAACCCCTTGGAAGAGGGACCTCTCCTGCACAGCCTCTCAAACTCCGTGGGGATGGACACTTTATATGAGCCAAACAGGGATCTTGCAAAATGCTGAATCTGTATGTACTGATAGAATTACCCTTTAGTGATGTTAAAACTTTCTTTTAAATAATCAAACTGATGTATTACTAAGGTGTTTCTGTCCACTATATCCGCAAATCTAAATAATCCCGCATTGATCCAGGGGTGAACCATCAATGATTCTTGGCTCTGAGGGAGCAAAGGCTGAAAGACAAACGATATCATCGGGGAGTGTTTAGAAGAAAGAGGAAATCTCCTCCTACAGGTGTCCCATATGTCTCTAGTGAATTGCATAGGGCCCAGTAAAGTGGTTTGGAGTTTAACAGATTTCTCAGACCACAGTAGAGAATTCGGATGAACTGGGGCTATCCATAATTTTTCAATTTCTGTCCACTTATTATATGCCCAAAGGGATGACCACGAAGGAATCCTTCTCAAGTGAGCCGCCCAATAGTATTTTACCACATCCGGGACCGATAACCCCCCCTGCTCCCTCCCCGAGATCAGTACCTGCTTGGAGATTCTATGCCTCCCATTATTCCTTATAAACTTCATTATACAGGATTGGAGAGCCCTCAACTCCCCCATAGGAACTCCAACTGGCAGAGTTTCAAAATAGTAGTTGAGTTTAGGAATAAGGGACATTTTCACCGCCGATATCCGCCCCAAAAATGAGATATGAAGATTGGCCCACTTGACCATAAGACCCTTCAATTCTTTAAAAAGGGGCCGAAAATTATGAGCAAACTGAGTCCCATAGTCTGACGTTATGTTAATCCCCAGATATTTGATACTCTCTGACTTCCACCGGAATTTGTAATTCAGCTTAAGATGACTGTGCTTCTATTTGACGCTGCGTAAACTCACCAGCGGCGTGGATTTACAAGCCGCAACAGGTCAATTTCTGTTGCAGAGACGCTGGTCTGCCCTATAAAATTTCCACAATAGAATCCATATTTGATGCGGTAACTCCACATGGTTCAGTCAACAAATGTGGATTTACCTGCGTAATTATATTGCAGCGTTTTGGAAGCAGCGAGAGTACGCTGCGTTCAAAGCGCTGCTGTTCTTGTTTGTGGTAATGTAGCCTAAAATTATTAAAAATAATAAGCAATTACAAATTATTTTTTTTTTAGTATCTACTCAGGTCTTGAACTCACAATCATCATATTACAGACAGATGGGAGCTTTATTGTACTGTAAAAGAGCATGGACCGCACCTCCAAAAAATCATACATTTGATCTAATGCCTCTCTGCAAAAATATATGTAATTGAACATGAGGTTCTTAGTTTAACATTCTGATCAGACTGTTTGAAGCCCACTGCCACGTCACGGCAAACCTCGTTATGGGTCCTAATATTTCCTGCCTTAAAGGAGCTGCGCAGTGCACCAACCACCCCCACAGCAACAATGCACCAGCAGTGTGGGCGGCCTGGTGCCTCACTCACAACACCCATGCGAGTTATATTTATGGAGTTTGTAATTATTTGGTCAACCTTCTATTTTTTTTTTCTTTTTAAATAGAAACAGTCAGTTCATTTAGGGTTAAAACTGAGTTTTCTGAGACTCTGGACTCATGTGTAATTGAGCTTTTGAACAGGTGATGTCGGTGGGTGGCTTCTTTCTCCATATGCCTTAAAACTTTTTCCATTTCAACATTGTATTATGCTATGAGTATAGATCAACGTATCCGAAACGCGTAAGCCTCTGTACGCTTTTATTTGCACTATGGTCTCATGTTTTTAATTTTTCAAAATAAAGGCTATTTTTTAAGTCAATTTCACGAGTTGCTGGATAACTACCCTTTCATCACTGCTGTGTACAATGTATGTATTTTTATTCTACAGGGAGAATCAGGGTATGTGCCCACGATTCGTACCAGCCTGCAGTCCCGACGCTCCGGAATAGTCGCCGGAGGCTTCCGCTCAATATGAAATCAAAATGAGCGGCACCATTTTTTTTTCTCGTTCGGACTTTCCTCATAGAGGTTAGGTCTATGGGGAAAGACTGCATGCGGACCCACAAGAAAAATTACCCACAAGAGAAATTCATATACTGCCGGTCTGAAAAGACGCGCCGCATGTCAGTTTCCGCGGGTGATCTGCAGGTACACGGAGACGCATAGTGAACTTGGGATTTCTAGAAATACCATCCACTATGCTGTAACATCTGGCCACTGCAGGTTTGACGCTGCATAACACGCAGCGTCAAACCCGCAGCGGTTGTGGATCGCGTGCAGGTACCCTAAGAGATTTTCTCATCTTATAAAATAACTGCAAAAATAATAACAAAAAACACTTGATAATGAATTTTTTTTTATTTTTAATGCATTTATTTTAAAATAATGAACATCACAAATCAGCAAATAACACGGACATATTTGGTGTTCCTGTAATCGTAAAGACCCGCACATCACAGCGATCAGATTATTTACGGGGATCAGTAAATTACGTTAAAAAAATGGCGAAATTTATATCTTTCCCTATTAAACCCATAAAAATGTAATAAAACTGTAACGCTGAGGCCGTGTTTAGATGTAGCGTAAGTGTTGCGTTCTATCTGCTGCTTTTTTCTGCAGGTGTTCCATTATGTGTCTCTCTTTCTGTTCTTCAAAAGTTGAGAGGTATGCGCTATGGGGCCAGTGAGTCGGGGAGTGCGATGCCAACATTCGCGAGTGAGCCTCCCCGCTTGCTCAGGGCCCCGGCACTTGGAATACTTACCTCTCCCCATTCCCCACAGCTCCAGCTTCTTCCGCATCTGCTGAGTTGTGACGTCTCAGGGCAGAGGGCGCGATGACATCACTACAGCGTGCCCTCTGCTATGAGCGTCACAGGGCAGAGAGCGGGAAGATGGCGACGCTGAGGAGTCTGTAGCTGCAGCCAGCGAGGAACGAGGAGAGGTAAGTTTTTTATTTTTTTCCTATATGGAGCATTATATGGAACCCATCATGTATGGAGCATTATTATATGGTACCCATCATGTATGGAGCATTATATAGGGCCTAGTATGTATGGAGCATTATATGGGGCCCATTATTCTGTATGGAACATTATATGGGGCCCATTATTCTGTATGGAGCATTATATGGGGCCCATTATGTATGGAGCATTAAATGGGGCCTATTATGCATGGAACATTATATGGGGCCTATTGTGTATGGAGCATTATATTGGGTCCATTATTCTGTATGGAGCATTATATGGGGTCCAGTATTCTGTATGGAGCAATATATGGGGTCCAGTATTCTGTATAGAGCATTATATGGGGTCCAGTATTCTCTATGGAGCATTATATGGGGTCCAGTATTTTGTACGGAGCATTATATGGGGCCCATTATTCTGTATGGAGCATTATATGGGTCCCATCATGTATGGAGCATTATATGGGGCCTATTATACACTGCTCAAAAAAATAAAGGGAACACTCAAATAACTCATGCTAGATCTGAATGAATGAAATATTCTCATTGAATACTTTGTTCTGCACAAAGTTGAATGTGCTGACAACAAAATCACACAAAAATCATCAAGGGAAATCAAATTTATTAACCAATGGGGGCCTGGATTTGGAGTCACCCTCAAAATTACAGTGGAAAAACACACTACAGGCTGATCCAACTTTGATGTAATGTCCTTAAAACAAGTCAAAATGAGGCCCAGTATTGTGTGTTGCCTCCACGTGCCTGTATGACCTCCCTACAATGCCTGGGCATGCTCCTGATGAGGTTGTGGATGGTCTCCTGTGGGATCTCCTCCCAGACCTGGACTAAAGCATTGGCATTGTCCTGTATTAGGAGGAACCCAGGGCCAACTGAACCAGCATATGGTCTCACAAGGGGTCTGAGGATCTCATCTTGGTACCTAATGGCAGTCAGGTTACCTCTGGCGAGCACATGGAAGGCTGTGCGGCCCTCCTAAGAAATGCCACCCCACACCATTACTGATCCACTGCCAAACTCGTCATGCTGAAGGATGTTGCAGGCAGCAGATCACTCTCCACGGCGTCTCCAGACTCTGTCACGTCTGTCACATGTGCTCAGTGTGAACCTGCTTTCATCTGTAAAGAGCACAGGGCGCAAATGGCAAGTGTCCTGCACGGTGTTGGGCTGTGAGCACAATCCCCATCTGTGGACGTCAAACCCTCATACCACCCTCATGGAGTCGGTTTCTAACCGTCTGTGCAGACACATGCACATTTGTGGCCTGCTGGAGGTCATTTTGCAGGGCTCTGGAAGTGCTCCTCCTGTTCCTACTTGCACAAAGGCGGAGGTAGCGGTCCTGCTGCTGGGTTGTTGCCCTCCTACGGCCCCCTCCACATCTCCTGGTGTACTGGCCTGTCTCCTTGTAGCGCCTCCAGCCTCTGGACACTACGCTGACAGACACAGCAAACCTTCTTGCCACAGCTTGCATTAATGTGCCATCCTGGATGAGGTGCACTACCTGAGCAACTTCTGTGGGTTGTAGAGTCCGTCTCATGCTACCACGAGTGTGAAAGCACAACCAACATTCAAAAGTGACCAAAACATCAGCAAGAAAGCATTGGTACTGAAATGTGGTCTGTGCTCCCCACTTGTAGAACCACTCCTTTATTGAGGGTGTCTTGATAATTGCCAATAATTTCCATCTATTGTCTATTCCATTTGCACAACAGCATGTGAAATTGATTGTCAATCAGTGTTGCTTCCTAAGTGGACAGTTTGATTTCACAGAAGTTTGGTTTACTTGGAGTTATATTCTGTTGTTTAAGTGTTCCCTTTATTTTTTTGAGCAGTGTATATGGAGCATTATATGGGGCATATTATCATGTATGGAGCATTATATGGGGTCCATTTTTCTCTACGGAGCATTATATGGGGCACATCATGTATGGAGCATTATATGGGGCCTATTATGTATGAAGAATTACATGGGGCAGATTATATATGGAGCATTATATGGGGCACATTATTCTGTATGGAGCATTATATGGGGCCCGTTATTCTGTATGGAGCATTATATGGGGCCCATTATTCTGTATGGAGCATTATATGGGGTCCAGTATTCTATATGGAGCATTATATGGTGCCCATTATTCTTTATGGAGCATTATATGGGGCCTATTATGTATGGAGAATTATATGGGTCCCATTATTATATATGGAGCATTATATGGGGCCAATTATTATGCATGGGACATTATATGGGGCCCATTATTATGTATGGAGCATTATATGGGCCCATTATTCTGTATGGAGCATTATATGGGGTCCATTATTCTGTATGGAGCAATATATGGGGCTCATTATTCTGTATGGAGCAATATATGGGGCTCATTATACTGTATGAAGCATTATATGGGTCCATTATTCTGTATGGAGCATTATATGAGGCTCATTATATTGTATGAAGCATTTAATGGGGCCCATTATTCTATATGGAGCAATATATGGGGTCCATTATTCTGTATGGAACATTATATGGGGCTCATTATTCTGTATGGTGCATTATATGGGGTCCATTATTCAGTATGGACCATTATATGGGGCCCATTATTTTGTATGAAGCAATATATGAGGTCCATTATTCTGTATGGAGCATTATATGAGGCTCATTATTCTGTATGGAGCAATATATCGGGCCATTATTCTGTATGAAGCATTATATGGGGTCCAATATTCTGTATGGAGCATTATGTGGATCCATTATTTTGTATGGAGCATTATATGGAACCCATTATTCTATATGGAGCAATATATGGAGTTCATTATTCTGTATTTAGCATTATATGGGGCCCATTATTCTCTAAGGAGCATTATATGGGGCCCATTATTCTGTATGGAACATTATATGGGGCCCATTATTCTGTATGGAGCAATATATGGGGCTCATTATACTGTATGAAGCAATATATGGGGCCCATTATTCAGTATGGAGCATTATATGGGGCCCAATATTCTGTATGGAACATTATATGGGGCCCATTATTCTATATGGAGCAATATATGGAGTTCATTATTCTGTATGGAGCATTATATGGGGCCCATTATTCTGTATGGAACATTATATGGGGCCAATTATTCTGTATGGAGCGATAAATGGGGCTCATTATACTGTATGAAGCAATATATGGGGCCCATTATTCGGTATGGAGCATTATATGGGGCCCATTATTCGGTATGGAGCATTATATGGGGTCCATTATTCTGTATGGAACATTATATGGAACCCATTATTCTATATGGAGCAATATATGGAGTTCATTACTGTAATGCACACGCCCAGGCTGAGCGGCGTGTGCGTGTATATGTAGTGATTCCACTGGAGCGTGCCGGAGAGTGAATGCCTGGAGGGGCGTAACTAAGTATTCACCCGATCCGACCAGGGTCGCACGACGGCATACGACGCCAGTGCACCAAGGAGGAACCGAGCAGAGGGACCAGGTGCTACTCCAGGACAGACCCCGGACACGGCTGTTGACCCACACCGGGGAATACAGGAACAGACAGGTTAGGCTGGCACACAGACTGGTGGGTATAGGCAGGCACGACTGGTATGCAGGCAGGCGGGTATGCAGGCAGGGGGGTACAGGCAAGCACGGCTAGAGTGCAGACAGGGAGGCACTAGCAGGTTGGAACACAGGCGGGATAGGACCCAGTACACACTGGGACTCAGGAACAGAACCACAGGTGTGGCGGACAAACACAGCAGAGTGAGGCCGCCCAGAGTGGTGAGCGCGAGCAGGGCAAGACGAGACCGCCTAGAGCGGTGAGCGAGAGAAGAGCAGGACGAGGCCGCCTGGAGCGGTGAGCAAGAGTAGAGCAGGACGAGGCCGCCTGGAGCGGTGAGCAAGAGTAGAGCAGGACGAGGCCGCCTGGAGCGGTGAGCAAGAGTCAGAGCAGAGCGAGACTGCCGGAGCAGCGAGCAGAGGGTCAGAGCAGAGCGAGACTGCCGGAGCAGCGAGCAAAGGGTCAGAGCAGAGCGAGACTGCCGGAGCAGCGAGCAAAGGGTCAGAGCAGAGCGAGACTGCCGGAGCAGCGAGCAAAGGGTCAGAGCAAAGCGAGACTGCCGGAGCAGCGAGCAGAGGGTCAGAGCAGAGCGAGACTGCCGGAGCAGCGAGCAAAGGGTCAGAGCAGAGCGAGACTGCCGGAGCAGCGAGCAAAGGGTCAGAGCAGAGCGAGACTGCCGGAGCAGCGAGCAAAGGGTCAGAGCAAAGCGAGACTGCCGGAGCAGCGAGCAAAGGGTCGGAGAAGAGTGAGACTGCCGGAGCAGCGAGCAAAGGGTCAGAGCAGAGCGAGACTGCCGGAGCAGCGAGCAGAGGGTCAGAGCAGAGCGAGACTGCCGGAGCAGCGAGCAGAGGGTCAGAGCAGAGCGAGACTGCCGGAGCAGCGAGCAAAGGGTCAGAGCAGGGCGAGACTGCCGGAGCAGCGAGCAAAGGGTCAGAGCAGAGCGAGACTGCCGGAGCAGCAAGCAAAGGGTCAGAGCGGGGCGAGAACCGCAGGAGCGGAGAGCGAGGCAGGGCAGAGGGGACAGGGCTCTGTTCACACGGAACAGACAGGAAGGGACAGGCAGAACCAGATACCCACAGGGTACTTGCAGTGAAGTAGCGAGTGGACCACAAACTCACAAACGGAAGTACAGTGACAACGAACAGGAGTTAGGTACGAGTTCAGACTCTGCAGAAAAAGGAAAGGTACGGACATAGAGAAAAACAGGAAACAGGCTAGAAGAGAATACAGACAAGAACAGACACAGTAGCAAGATACAGGAGCGGGTCTAGGTATGCAGCCCCTAGAAGGCGGAAGGAACAGGCTAGGAGCGTGTTCAGACAGGACAGACAAGATACAGGAGCGGATCTAGGTATGCGGCCCCTAGAAGGCGGAACGAACAGGCAAGGAGCGAGTTCAGACAGGCCTGGAAATACAGCCTCCAGGAAAGGCAGGCAAGCAAACACAGAAAGGGACCTGGCACATTCAGAGTGAAAGAGCACACTGAATGAAACACAATGCTCAGGCAGGGTTTCTTGGGAGGAGCTGGGTTAAATACCAGGTGACAGACAGCAATAGGCTGAGGACGCATCAAGGGTGTGTCTGCAGCAGGTACAAGAAACAGGAAGTGATCGGGCGCCGCCCTTAAGCTGCAGAAACAGAGGCAAGCAGACAGCATGGAGGGAAGCCAGGCTAGCAGACTGGAGTGGAGATCAAGTGCGTGCTCTTGCACAGTGGGAGATGGACCACTATGCAAGGACGCCGCCAGGTATGTTACAATTACTCTGTATGGAGCATTATATGGGGCCCATTATTCGGTATGGAGCATTATATGGGGCCCATTATTCGGTATGGAGCATTATATGGTGCCACTTATTCTGTATGGAGCATTATGTGCATCCATTATTCTGTATGGAGCATTATGTGGAATCCATTATTCTATATGGAGCAATATATGGAGTTCATTATTCTGTATGGAGCATTATATGGGGCCCATTATTCTGTATGGAGCATTATATGGGGCCCATTATTCTGTATGGAACATTATATGGGGCCCATTATTCTGTATGGAGCAATATATGGGGCTCATTATACTGTATGAAGCAATATATGGGGCCCATTATTCGGTATGGAGCATTATATGGGGCCCATTTTTCGGTATGGAGCATTATATGGGGCCCATTATTCTGTATGGAACATTATATGGGGCCCATTATTCTGTATGGAGCAATATAATGGGCTCATTATACTGTATGAAGCAATATATGGGGCCCATTATTCGGTATGGAGCATTATATGGGGCCCATTATTCGGTATGGAGCATTATATGGGGCCCATTATTCTGTATGGAACATTATATGGGGCCCATTATTCTGTATGGAGCAATATATGGGACTCATTATACTGTATGAAGCAATATATGGGGCACATTATTCGGTATGGAGCATTATATGGGTCCATTATTCGGTATGGAGCATTATATGGGGTCCATTATTCTGTATGGAGCACTATGTGATGCCCATTATTCGGTATGGAGCATTATATGGGGCCCATTATTCTGTATGGAACATTATATGGGGCCCATTATTCTGTATGGAGCAATATATGGGACTCATTATACTGTATGAAGCAATATATGGGGCCCATTATTCGGTATGGAGCATTATATGGGTCCATTATTCGGTATGGAGCAATATATGGGGCTCAATATACTGTATGGAGGACTATATTGTTCGGTCTAAAATGAAAACGTTTGACTCCCCCCCCCCCCCAAGTCACGCACTGTGCGCTGAGAGGATTCGCCAGTTTCTGAGATATTGTAGAATTTACAATAGATATCACTCATGTAATGTAAGAAGTAAGTGAAATCTTTGACCTTGTACTATATCTATACTTCTTTGCTGTATCTGTGCATCATGAATGGTGGTATGTGTTAAAAGGGCCCACTGAGACTATTTCGCCCGGGGCCCACAAAAACCAGGAGCCGGCCCTGTTTTTAATGATACGTCGTGGGCATATGCCCACAATAAGTATTTGCTGCAGACATTTCTGCACCAAAAACATGTCTCGACAGGAAAATCTGTTTGATATTGCTGCGTTTTTTAAGAGATTTTTTCCCGTTATTTAGAAAGGGTGGAAAGCGCTGCAAAAGTGCTGAAAGAATAGACGCTGCAGACATGAAACTGCTTCAAATCTGCAAGGAGAAAATAAGCTGCTTTTCCATGAGATTTCAGACATCTCATTCACTTTTCTGGAACTATCAAACAGTGTTTTTGGGATCATGGAGCTCTATATTACAAATATGTACGTCCTTCCAGTTGAAAGAAATTAACATTTTCATGGAGGGAAATTTATATTTTACATTATGTCAATTCAGTTTTGTCTGTCGATGATAAAGTGAAGTTTGCAGCAATTTTTATTTAAAAAATGTGCCGAAAATATTTCACATTCACCACGCACCTGGTGGGCCTGTGTGCTCCCAAATGACAGGGTTTTAGTTCCAGTCCGGCCCTGTCAAAGAGGCTTTTGTCAGTGCAGCACTGACAGGTATGAAGCATTGCAATGCATTATACCAGTGATCAGACTGCTCAAAGTTAATGTCCCTTAGAGGGATTAAATAAAAAAAGTTTAAAAAAGTGGAAAAAAAATTGTAAAAATAGATTTTTTTAAAAAAAATCCCAAAATAAAAAATATTATACCCATAAATTCCCATATTATAACCATAAACAAAAGTTTGGTATCACTGCATCCGGAATGACCGGACCTTTAAAACTGTCACATTAATTAACCCCTTCAGTGAATAATAAAAAAAAAAGGCAAAAACCAAAACTATGCTTTTTCATCATACCACTGAACAAAAAGTGGAATAAGAAGCGATCAAAAAGATGAATGTAGGGGAGGCGTGGCTTGCCATGACTGAGTAGAGTTGCACACAGCAGAGCTCAGCTATCAGAATCCATAAAAAAAAATGATAATCTGCCCCTCATAATGGGTAAAGTGGGCAGAAGAGGAAGATCACGCTCATCATCCAGCCCGGCTACTTCTTGAGGGGACATCGAGAGTTTTCTGTATTCAAAGAGGTCGCAACAGGACCTGCCACAGCGGGGATCAGTGGAGCCTCACACCAGCCCGGACTGCGGAGGGTACCCTTCCACAGTCCAGGCGGTTCCTGTCCGACTACCATCGGAGCTAAGGTCAGGACCGGAGGTGACTCACTCGCTCCCTCAGGCCCCTACCACCTCAAAGGACCGGTCCGCGTTGCTCCCGGAGCTGATGTCGGCGCCATTACAAGATGGCGGCCATCTCCACGAGGCACGTGTACCCCCACACGCCCAGCGATCTGGGACTCTGGAGGCTCATTTTTCTCATTCCCCACCGCTTGAGGGAAGAACTCACTCACCTCTTGAGTCTCCAGCAATGTACCGGGGTCTCTTTATTCAGGACCCTTCCGCAATCTCCCCAATAAAGAAGCCACAGAGTGACAGCTGTAACGTAGGGGAGGAGGTACAGCACTGCTCAAGTGTCCACATGGGACTGGAACTGCTTCCCCTCCTTATGAGTCGTACTTGAGGCCCAATCTTAACATTCTTGTCACATTTCAAGAAGCAGACCCATTAGTTACTGCCAGACTCCGTTCTAGACATCTATTTTCACGCCATCATAATCTTAAAGGGGACAGCACTCTTAATAGTAAAGATCCATCACAGACAACAGGGGAAAACCCATCTCAGTATCGTACACCAAGTCCCCCAACAAGTCAAATGACTCCGCCTCATATTGATTCAGGTCGTGAGTGTGGCTCCATTTTGGTTTCTCCACCCCAGAAGCAATCATTGCATCAGATGACCATGACAGTTCGGGTGGACTCCGCTGCCTCACTAACCTGGTACACGGGCTCCTCATCGAACGCTGTTTCACCACTCCTCTTGTTAAACCACTCTGACCTCCAAGTCTCTTCAAAGGGGCATTAAAACCGTCTTGGTAAACCACTCTGTACTTTACATGTCTTCCATGGGGCATTAAAACCGTCTTGTTAAGCTAATGTGACCTTCACGTCTCTTCCAAGGGTCATTGATATTGTCTTTTTATTCCACTGTAACCTCCACCACTCTTCCAAAGGTCATTGATATTGTCTTTTTATTCCACTGTAACCTCCACCACTTTTTCAAGGGGCATTGATATTGTCTTTTTATTCCACTGAGACCTCCACCACTCTTCCAAGGGGCATTGATATTGTCTTTTTATTCCACAGGGACATTCACGTCTCTTCCAAGGAGCATTAAAACCGTCTTGTTAAACCACTCTAAACTCCACGTCTCTTCCAAGGGGAATTAAAACCGTCTTGTTATGCTACTGCGACCTCCACGTCTCTTCCAAGGGGCATTCAAACCGTCTTGTTAAACCACTCTGAACTCTACTTCTCTTCCAAGGGGCATTAAAACCGTCTTGTTAAGCTACTGTAACCACCACGTCTCTTCCAAGGGGCATTAAAACCGTTTTGTTAAACGACTCTGACCTCCACGTCTCTTCCAAGGGGCATTAAAACTGTCTTGTTAAGCTACTGTGACCTCCACGTCTCTTCCAAGGGGCATTAAAATCGTCTTGTTAAACCACTCTGAACTCCACGTCTCTTCCAAGGGGCATTAAAACGGTCTTGTTAAACAACTCTCAGCTCCATGTCTCTTCCAAGGGGCATTATAACTGTCTTGTTAAGCTACTGTGACCTCCACGTCTCTTCCAAGGTTCATTGATATTGTCTTTTTATTCCACTGTAACCTCCACCACTCTTCCAAGGGTCATTTATTTTGTCTTTTTATTGAACTGTAACCTCCACCACTATTCCAAGGGGCATTGATATTGTCTTTTTCATCCACTGGGACCTAGATCACTCTTCCAAGGGGCATTGATATTGTCTTTTTATTCCACTGGTACCTCCACATCTCTCCCAAGGTGCATTAAAACCGTCTTGTTAAACCACTCTGAACTCCACGTCTCTTCCAAGGGGCATTAAAACCGTCTTGTTAAGCTACTGTAACCTCCACGTCTCTTCCAAGGGGCATTAAAACCGTCTTGTTAAAAAACTCTAACCTCCACGTCTCTTCCAAGGGGCATTAAAACTGTCTTGTTAAACCACTCTGTGACCTCCACGTCTCTTCCACGGGGCATTAAAACCGTCTTGGTATGCTACTGTGACCTCCACGTCTATTCCAAGGGGCATTAAAAACGTTTTGTTAAACCACTCTGAACTCCATGTCTCTTCCAACCTGCATTAAAACCGTCTTGTTTAGCTACTGTGACCTCCACGTCTCTTCCAAGGAGCATTAAAACCATCTTGTGAAGTTACTGTGACCTCCACGTCTCCTTCAAGGGAAAATAAAACCGTCTTGTTAAACCACTCTGTACTCCACGTCTCTTCCAATGGGCATTAAAACCGTCTTGTTAAGCTACTGTGACCTACACATCTCTTCCAAGGGGCATTAAAACCATCTTGTTAAACCACTCTGACCTCCACGTCCCTTCCAAGGGGCATGAAAACCGTCCTGTTAAGCTACTGTGACCTCCACGTCTCTTCCAAGGGGCATTAAATCTTTCTTGTTAAACCACTCTGAACTCCAAGTCTCTTCCAAGGGGCATTATAATTGTCTTTTTAAACTACTGTGACCTCCACGTCTCTTCCAAGGGGCATTAAAACAGTCTTGTTAAACCATTCTGACCTCCACCTCACTTCCAAGGGGCGTTAAAACCGTTTTGTTAAACCACTCTGAACTCCACGTCTCTTCCAAGGGGCATTAAAACCGTCTTGTTAAACCACTCTGACCTCTACGTCTCTTCCAAGGGGCATTAAAACCGTCTTGATAAACCACTCTGAACTCCACGTCTCTTCCAAGGGGCATTAAAACGATCTTGTTAAAGCACTCTGAACTCCACGTCTTTTCCATGGGGCATTAAAACCGTCTTGATAAGCTACTGTGACCTCCACGTCTCTTCAAAGAGGCATTAAAACCATCTTGTTAAACCACTCTGAACTCCAATTCTCTTCCAAAGGGCATTAAAACCATCTTGTTAAGCTACTGTGACCTACACATCTCTTCCAAGGGGCATTAACACTGTCTTGTTAAACCACTGTGACCTCCACGTCTCTTCCAAGGGGCAATAAAACCGTCTTGTTAAACCACTCTGACCTCCACGTCTCTTCCAAGGGGCATGAAAACAGTCTTGTTAAACCACTCTGAACTCCACGTCTCTTCCAGGGTACATTTAAACCGTCTTGTTTTACCACTCTGAACTCCAAGTCTCTTCCAAGGGGCATTAAAACCGTCTTGTTAAGCTACTGTGCCCTCCACGTCTCTTCCAAGTGGCATTAATACCATCTCGTTTAACCACTGTGACCTCCACATCTCTTCCAAGGGGCATTAAAACCATCTAGTTAAACCACTCTGAACTCCACGTCTCTTCCAAGGGGCATTAAAACTGTTTTGTTATGCTACTGTGACTTCCACGTCTCTTCCAAGTGGCATTAAATCTGTCTTGTTAAAACACTTTGAACTCCAAGTCTCTTCCAAGGGGCATTAAAATCGTCTTTTTAAACTACTGTGACCTCCACGTCTCTACCAAGGGGCATTAAAACGTCTTGTTAAACCACTCTGACCTCCACGTCTCTTCCATGGGGCATTAAAACCGTCTTGTTAAACCACTCTGACCTCCACCTTTCTTCCAAGGGGTATTAAAACCATTTTGTTAAACCAGTCTGTATTCCACGTCTCTTCCAAGGGGCATTAAAACCGTCTGGTTAAGCCACTCTGAACTCCACGTCTCTTCAAAGGGGCATTAAAACCGTCTTGTTAAGCTACTGTGACCACCATGTCTCTTCCAAGGGGCATTAAAACCGTTTTGTTAAACCACTCTGAACTCCACGTCTCTTCCAAGGGGCATTAAAACAGTCTTATTATGCTACTGTGACCTCCACGTCTATTCCAAGGGGCATTAAAACCATCTTGTTAAACCACACTGACCTCCACGTCTTTTCCAAGGGGCATTAAAACCGTCTTGTTAAGCTACTGTGACCTCCACCTCTCTTCCAAGGGGCATTAAATCCGTCTTGTTAAACCACTCTGAACTCCACGTCTCTTCCATGGGGCATTAAAACCGTCTTGATAAGCTACTGTTACCTCCACGTCTCTTCCAAGGGCCATTAAAACCGCCTTGTTAAACCACTCTGAACTCCACGTCTCTAACAAACGGCATTAAAGCCGTCTTGTTAAGCTACTGTGATCTCCAAGTCTCTTCCAAGGAGCATTAAAACCGTCTTGTTAAACCACTCTGAACTCCACGTACCTTCCAAGGGGCATTAAAACCATCTTGTTAAGCTACTGTGACCTACACATCTCTTCCAAGGGACATTAAAACTGTCTTGCTAAACCACTGTGACCTCCACGTCTCTTCCAAGGGGCATTAAAAACGTTTTGTTAAACCACTCTGACCTCCACGTCTCTTCCAAGGGACATAAAAACCATCTTGATAAGCTACTGTGACCTTCACATCTCTTCCAAGGGGCATTAAAACCATCTTGTTAAATCACTCTGACCTCCACGTCTCTTCCATGGGGCATGAAAACCTCCTGTTAAGCTACTGTGACCTCCATGTCTCTTCCAAGGTGCATTAAAACCGTTTTGTTATGCTACTGTGACTTCCACGTCTCTTCCAAGGGGCATTAAATCTGTCTTGTTAAACCACTCTGAACTCCACGTCTCTTCCAAGGGGCATTAAAACCGTCTTGTTAAGATACTGTGACCTTCAAGTATTTTGCAAGGGGCATTAAAACCGTCTTGTTAAACCACTCTGAACTCCAAGTCTCTTCCAAGGGGCATTAAAATCGTCTTTTTAAACTACTTTGACCACAATGTCTCTTCCAAGGGGCATTAAAACCGTTTTGTTAAACCACTCTGAACTCCACGTCTCTTCCAAGGGGCATTAAAACCGTCTTGTTAAACCACTCTGACCTCCACGTCTCTTCCATTGGGCATTAAAACCGTCTTGTTAAACCATTCTGACCTCCACGTCTCTTCCAAGGGGCATTAAAACTGTCTTGTTAAACCACTGTGACCTCTACGTCTCTTCCAAGGTGCATTAAAACCGTCTTGTTAAACCACTCTGACCTCCACGTCTCTTCCAAGGGGCATGAAAACGGTCTTGTTAAGCTACTGTGACCTACACATCTCTTCCAAGGGGCATTAAAACCATCTTGTTAAACCACTCTGACCTCCACGTCTCTTCCAAGGGGCATGAAAACCACCCTGTTAAGCTACTGTGACCTCCAAGTCTCTTCCAAGTGGCATTAAAACTGTCTTGTTATACCACTGTGACCTCCACGTCTCTACCCAGGGGCATTATAATCGTCTTTTTAAACTACTGTGACCTCCACGTCTCTTCCAAGGGGCATTAGAACCGTCTTTTTAAACCAGTCTGACCTCCACGTCTCTTCCAAGGGGCATTAAAACAGTCTTGTCAAACCACTCTTACCTGCACCTCTCTTCCAAGGGTCATTAAAACCGTTTTGTTAAACCGCTCTGAACTCCACGTCTCTTCCAAGGGGCTTTAAAACCGTCTCGTTAAACCACTCTTACCTCCACGTCTTTTCCAAGCTGCATTAAAACCGTCTTGATAAACCACTCTGAACTCCACGTCACTTCAAAGGGGCATTAAAACTGTCTTGTGAAATCACTCTGAACTTCACAGCTCTTCCATGGGGCATTAAAACCGTCTTGATAAGCTACTGTGACCTCCACGTCTCTTCCAAGGGGCATTAAAACCGTCTTGTTAAACCACTCTGAACTCCACGTAACTTCCAAGGGGCATTAAAACCGTCTTGTTATACCACTGTGACCTCCACGTCTCTTCCAAGGGGTATTAAAACCGTCTTGTTAAACCACTCTGAACTCCACGTCTCTTCAAAGTGGCATTAAAACTGTTTTTTATGCTACTGTGACTCCCACGTCTCTTCCAAGGGGCATTAAATCTGTCTTGTTAAACCACTCTGAACTCCAAGTCTCTTGCAAGGGGCATTATAATCGTCTTTGTAAACAACTGTGACCTCCACGTCTCTTCCAATGGGCATTAAAACAGTCTTGTTAAACCATTCTGACCTCCACCTCACTTCCAAGGGGCATTAAAACAGTTTTGTTAAACCACACTGAACTCCACGTCTCTTCCAACGGGCATTAAAACCGTCTTGTTAAACCACTCTGACCTCCACGTCTCTTCCAAGGGGCATTAAAACCGTCTTGATAAACCACTCTGAACTCCACGTCTCTTCCAAGGGGCATTAAAACCGTCTTGTTAAATCACTCTGAACTCCACGTCTCTTCCATGAGGCATTAAAACCGTCTTGATAAGCTACTGTTACCTCCAAGTCTCTTCCAAAGGTCATTAAAATCGTCTTGTTAAGCTACTGTGACCTCCAAGTCTTTACCAAGGGGCATTAAAACCTTCTTGTTAAACGACTCTGAACTCCACGTATCTTCCAAGGTGCATTAAAACCGTCTTGTTAAGCTACTGTGACCTACACATATCTTCCAAGGGGCATTAACACTGTCTTGTTAAACCACTGTGACCTCCACGTCTCTTCCAAGGGGCATTAAAACGGTCTTGTTAAAGCACCCTGACCTCCACGTCTCTTCCAAGGGGCATGAAAACCGTCTTGTTAAACCACTCTGAACTCCACGTCTCTTCCAGGGTACTTTTAAACCGTCTTGTTAAACCACTCTGAACTCCAAGTCTCTTCCAAGGGGCATTAAAACCGTCTTGTTAAGCTACTGTGCCCTCCAAATCTCTTCCAAGTGACATAAATACCATCTCGCTTAACCACTGTGACCTTCACATCTCTTCCAAGGGGCATTAAAACCGTCTAGTTAAACCACTCTGAACTCCACGTCTCTTCCAAGGGGCATTAAAACCATCTTGATAAACCACTCCGAACTCTACGTATCTTCTAAGGGTCATTGATATTGTCTTTTTATTCCACTGTAACCTCCACCACTCTTCCAAGGGTCATTGATATTGTCTTTTTATTCTACTGTAACCTCCACCACTCTTCCAAGGGGCATTGATATTGTCTTTTTATTCCACTGGAACTTCCACCACTCTTCCAAGGGGCATTGATATTGTCTTTTTATTCCACTGGGACCTCCACATCTCTTCCAAGGGGAATTAAAACCATCTTGTTAAGCTACTGTGACCTCCACGTCTCTTCCAAGGGGCATTAAAACCGTCTTGCTAAGCTAATGTGACCTCCACATCTCTCCCAAGGGGCATTAAAACAGTCTTGTTAAGAAAATCTGACCTCGACGTCTCTTCCAAGGGCATTAAAACCGTCTTGTAAACCCCTCTGTGACCTCCACGTCTCTTCCATGGGGCATTAAAACCGTCTTGTTCAACCACTCTGAACTCCACGTCTCTTCCATGGGGCATTAAAACCGTCTTGTTAAACCACTCTGACCTCCACGTCTCTTCCAAGGGGCATTAAAACCATCTTGATGAACCACTCAGAACTCCACGTTTCTTCCATGGGGCATTAAAACCGTCTTGTTAAACCACTCTGACCTCCACGTCTCTTCCAAGGGGCATTAAAACCATCTTGATGAACCACTCTGAACTCCACGTTTCTTCCATGGGGCATAAAAACTGTCTTGTTAAGCTACTGTGACCTTCACCTCTCTTCCAAGGGTCATTGATATTGTCTTTTTATTCCACTGTAACCTCCACCACTCTTCCAAGGGACATTGATATTATCTTTTTATTCCACTCTAACTTCCACCACTCTTCCAAGGGGCATTGATATAGTCATTTTATTCCACTGGGACCTCCACCACTCTTCCAAGGGGCATTGATATTGTCTTTTTATTCCACTGGGACCTCCACGTCTCTTCCAAGGGGCATTAAAATCGTCTTGTAAAACCACTCTGAACTCCACGTCTCTACCAAAGGGCATTAAAACCGTCTTGTTAAATCACTCTGAAATCCACGTCTCTTCCATGGGGCATTAAAACCGTCTTGTACCACTCTGACCTCCAAGTTTCTTCCAAGGGGCATTAAAACCGTCTTGATAAACCACTCTGAACTCAACGTCACTTCTAAAGGTCATTGATATTGTCTTTTTATTCCACTGTAACCGCCACCACTCTTCCAAGGGTCATTGATATTGTCTTTTTATTCCACTGTATCCTCCACCACTCTTCCAAGGGGCATTGATATTGTCTTTTTATTCCAATGGGACCCTCACCACTCTTCCAAGGGGAATTGATATTGTCTTTTTATTCCACTGTGACCTCCACGTCTCTTCCAAGGGGCATTAAAACTGTCTTGTTAAACCACTCTGAACTCCACGTCTCTTCCAAGGGGAATTGAAACCGTCTTTTTATGCTACTGTGACCTCCACGTCTCTTCCAAGGGGCATTAAAACCGTCTTGATAAGCTACTGTGACCTCTACATCTCTCCCAATGGGAATTAAAACTGTCTTGTTAAAAAACTCTGACCTCCACGTCTCTTCCAAGGGCATTAAAACCGTCTTGTCAACCACTCTGTGACCTCCATGTCTCTTCCAAGGGGCATTAATTCCGTCTTGTTAAACCACTCTGAACTCCACGTCTCTTCCAGGGGGAATTAAAACCGTCTTGTTAAATCACTCTGAACTCTACGTCTCTTCCATGGGGCATTAAAACCGTCTTGTTAAACCACTCTGACCTCCACGTCTCTTCGAAGGGGCATTAAAACCGTCTTGATAAGCCACTCTGAACTCCAAGTCTCTTCCAAGGGACATTAAAACCATCTTGTTATGCTACTGTGAGTTTCACCTCTTTTCCAAGGGTCATTGATATTGTTTTTTTATTCCACTGTAACCTCCACCACTCTTGCAAGGGTCATTGATATTGTCTTCTTATTTCACTGTAACCTCCACCACTCTTCCAATTGGCATTGATATTGTCTTTTTATTCCACTGGGACCTCCACCACTCTACCAAGGGGCATTGATATTGTCTTTTTATTCCACTGGGACATCCACGTCTCTTCCAAGAGGCATTAAAACCGTCTTGTTAAACCACTCTGAACTCCACGTCTCTTCCAAGGGGAATTAAAACCATCTGGTTATGCTAATGTGACCTCCACGTCTCTTCCAAGGGGCATTAAAACCATCTTGTTAAGCTACTGTGACCTCCACATCTCTCCCAAGGGGCATTAAACCTGTCTTGTTAAAAAACTCTGATCTCCACGTCTCTTCGAAGGGCATTAAAACCGTTTTGTAAACCACTCTGTGACCTCCAAGTCTCTTCCAAGGGGCATTAAAACCGTCTTGATAAACCACTCTGAACTCCACATCTCTTCAAAGGGGCATTAAAACTGTCTTGATAAGCCACTCTGAACTCTACGTCTCTTCTAACGGTCATTGATATTGTCTTTTTATTCCACTATAACCTCCACCACTCTTCCAAGGGTCATTGATATTGTCTTTTTATTCCACTGTAACCTCCACCACTCTCCCAAGGGGCATTAAACCTGTCTTGTTAAAAAACTCTGATCTCCACGTCTCTTCTAAGGGCATTAAAACTGTCTTGTAAACCACTCTGTGACCACCACGTCTCTTCCAAGGGGCATTAAATCCGTCTTGTTAAACCATTCTGAACTCCACGTCTCTTTCAAGGGGCATTAAAACCGTTTTGTTAAATCATTCTGATCTCCACGTTTCTTCCATGGGGCATATAAACCGTCTTGTTAAGCTGCTGTGACCTTCACGTCTCTTCCAAGGAGTATTGATATTGTCTTTTTATTCCACTGGGACCTCCACGTCTCTTCCAAGGGGCATTAAATCTGTCTTGTTAAGCTACTATGACCACCAGGTCTCTTCCAAGGGTCATTTAAACCATTTTGTTAAACCACTCTAAACTCCACGTCTCTTCCAAGGGGAATTAAAACCGTCTTGTTATGCTACTGTGACCTCCACGTCTCTTCCAAGGGGCATTAAAACCGTCTTGTTAAGCTACTGTGACCTCCACATCTCTCCCAAGGGGCATTAAAACTGTCTTGTTAAAAAAATCTGACCTCCACGTCTCTTCCAAGTGCATTAAAACTGTCTTGAAAACCAATCTGTGACCTCCACGTCTCTTCCATGGGGCATTAATACCGTCTTGTTAAACCACTCTGAACTCCACGTCTCTTCCAAGGGGCATAAAAACCGTCTTGTTAAACCACTCTGAACTCCACGCCTCTTCCAAGTGGCATTAAAACCATCTTGTTAAACTACTGTGACCTCCACGTCTCTTCCAAGGGGCATTAAAACCGTCTTGATAAAACACTCTGTGACCTCCACATCTCTTCGAAGGGGCATTAAAACCGTTTTGTTAAACCACTCTGAACTCCACGTTTCTTCCAAGGGGCATTAAACCATCTTGCTAAACCACTCTGAACTCCACGTCTCTTCCAAGGGGCATTAAAACCATCTTGTTAAGCTACTATGACCACCAAGTCTCTTCCAAGGGTCATTTAAACCATTTTGTTAAACCACTCTAAACTCCACGTCTCTTCCAAGGGGCATTAAAACCATCTTGTTATGCTACTGTGACCTCCACGTCTCTTCCAAGGGGCATTAAAATCGTCTTCTTAAATCACTCTGAACTCCATGTCTCTTCCATTGGATTTTAAAGCCAGCTTCTTAAGCTACTGTGACCTCCACATCTCTTCCAAGGGGCATTAAAACCGTCTTGTTAAACCACTCTGAACTCCACGTCTCTTCCAAGGGGCATTAAAACCGTCTTGTTAAGCTACTGTGACCTCCACGTCTCTTCCATGGGGCATTAAAACAGTCTTGTTAAACCACTCTGAACTCCAGGTCTCTACCAAGGGGCATTAAAACCGTCTTGCTGAACCACTCTGACCTCCACGTCTCTTCCAAGGGGCATTAAAACCGTCTTGTTAAGCTACTATGACCTCCACGTCTCTTCCAATGGGCATTAAAACCATCTTGTTAAACCACTGTGACCTCCACGTCTCTTCCAAGGGGCATTAAAACCGTCTTGTTATGCTACTGTGACCACCACGTCTCTTCCATGGGGCATTAAAACTGTCTTGTTAAACCACTCTGAACTCCACATCTCTTCCAAGGGGCATTAAAATCGTCTTGCTAAACCACTCTGACCTCCACGTCTCTTCCAAGTGGTATTAAAACCATCTTGTTTAGCTACTGTGACCTCCACGTCTCTTTCAAGGGGCATTAAAACCGTCTTGTTAAACCAGTGTGATATCCACATCTCTTCCAAGGCGCATTAAAACCGTCTTGTTATGCTACTGTGACCACCACGTCTCTTCCATGGGGCATTAAAACTGTCTTGTTAAACCACTCTGAACTCCACGATTCTTCCAAGGGGCATTAAAATCGTCTTGTTAAGCTACTGTGACCTCCATGTCTCTTCCAAGGGGCATTAAAATCGTCTTGTTAAACCACTCTGACCTCCAGCACTCTTCCAAGAGGCATTAAAACTGTCTTGTCAAACCACTCTGTGACCTCCACGTCTCTTCCAAGGGGCATAAAAACCGTCTTGTTAAACCACTCTGAACTCCACGTCTCTTTCAAGGGGCATTAAAACCGTCTTGTTAAACTACTGTGACCACCACATCTCTTCCAAGGGGCATTAAAACCGTCCTGTTAAACCACTCTGAACACCACATCTTTTCCAAGGGGCATTAAAACCATCTTGTAATGCAACTGTGACCTCCATGTCTCTTCCAAGGGGCATTAAAACCGTCTTGTTAAACCACTCTGACCTCCACGTCTCTTCCAAGGGGCATTAAAACCGTCTTGTTAAGCTACTGTGACCTCCACGTCTCTTACAAGTGGCCCTAAAACCATCTTGTTAAGCTCCTGTTACCTCCACGTCTCTTCCAAGGGGCATTAAAATCGTCATGTTAAGCCACTCTGAACTCCACATCTCTTCCAAGGGGCATTGAAATGTTGTTTTTAATTACCTCTAACCTCCCCGACTCTTCCAATGGGCATTGCATTTCCTCCTAATTTTAGTCAGCTTTTGCTTTTCAATGCATAGGCGAACAGTAAGGGAGACCCACTCCCCAATAATTGGTAGATGGTTTTAAGTACGCTGTAATCCACGTCTATTTCAAGGGGCATTTCAGTTCTTCATAATCTTTGGAAAGCCTTCCATTCACTGCTTCGGCCAACAGTGTACAGGAGACCCAGTTGCTATTAATGGAAAAAACGGTTTAGTTAAGGCCCTCTGACCTCCATGTCACTTCCAAGGGGCATTGGAGTGCCTCAAAATTTTTGGTAGGCATTGCTCTCACTGTATGCCCTATAACTGTGTAGCCAAACCGCTCCTTTTGGTACAGAAACATATCCTACAAGACATGTGTGGTTGACTGGCCTGATATTGATGTGAATGGTCCCTGTTCCTCCTGGTCTTTCTCCTTTGCCACCACCTCATCCATCATTCATCACCTGAAGCTTTGCTTTAACAGGAGTCATAGAACTGGGATTGTAGCAGGAAAACATCCAGCAATCCTCGGAGGAGGTAGGATATGCGCCAAAACACTGACCACCTCAGGCCTAGCCGCTACTACATACATGCGCTTGCTTTCCAAGGAACAGAAAGCTAAGGAGATGGATGGCCTCATGATCATGAATAATTTACTCGTTGTGTAGGAGGCCGACCACTGCTGCTGTCTACCTTCTGAACTTTGTGTTGAAGCCTGATTGACCCAGGACCTCTATGTCTGGAGGACGTGTTGCATCCCAGTGTCCAACTGTGTCCCCGCTTCCACAATATTAACCCAGTGTGAAGGCGTCAGTGAGATGCACCATCCCTGGCCACATTCACTTGTCCACGTGTTTGTGGTTAGGCTGTCCTTCCCACTAAATGCACTGGGGAGGGCACAGGTAATGTTTTGTTATGCGCGCTTGTGTATAAGGCACACCGGGACAAATAGGGGCGGCTGGGGACCTTTTATGGACACTGTGTGTGTGTGTGGGCACCCGGCCGCGGGGCAGCTCGGGACCAAGTATGGATACCAGGCCGCCGACGCAGCCATGACATGGTGGCCAGATTCCGCCTCCACATGCCTAAAAGGCCCAATTTCAAGTGCAAGCAGTATGGTATTGCAGCCTGGGGGTGGGTGGGTGGCAGGCTGCATACTTGCGCTTGCATTCCAAGGAATGGGGGAGGTACAATTGAACACTGCCCTGGGACAAGGACTTGCACGGGGATAGTTGCAAGTCTGCATCTTCTGATGCGGCAAGGATCACTTCTGATGGGCACACTTTTAGGCAGTGACCTGGGTGTCAGAGATGCTTCCAGGGGTCTTCCCCATGCTGTTCTCATGTCTTTTCAGCACTGTATGCATGTGTCACACAGCACATGGCCAGATAAGATTGTAAAATGCTAAAATGACATTTCCCGCTGAATGCATTTGTCACGTTTGAAAGCAATACAAAAGTGCAAAAACGCATAAAAAATGCTACTTGTGAATATAGCCCAAGGTGTGGAGGAGTATTTTTGTTTTTGGTTATTTATTTTACCTTATACACAAGTCTTTACCCTGGAAAGGATGTTCCTTAACATATTTCACAGGAAAGCAGTTTCAGTTTAGTTTTTGAACGTTTTATTGTGAGCCCATAAAAGTGGCTTAATACCTCTGGCCACGTTGTTGACAGCAGTGACCTGGGGGTCAGAAATGCTTCCTGGGGCGATCCCCATGCTGTCCCCATGTCATTTGAGCACTGTCACTATCGTTTTGGGCACTTTTTAGGCTTTCTACAGACTGCCGGGGGTGCCGCCTCAAAAATGCTCGGGTCTCCCATAGACTAACATTGGGCTCGCTGCTCGAGTCGAGCACCCGAGTATCACGGTGAGCTCGGCCCGAGCTTCGAGCACCCGAGCATTTTAGTGCTCGCTCAACACTAGTCTCCATCTATTGCTTTTGGCTGTAGTGGAAGAGATTTCTGTCTCCATTAAACTACTTTTACTGTAGTGAAATTGATGCCACTTTGCTGGTATCTGCCACTAATTTTTGGAAATGTGGGGAATCCTGAGCTTCGAGCACCCGAGCATTTTAGTGTTCGCTCAACACTAGTCTCCATCTATTGGGTTTGGCTGTAGTGGAAGAGGTTTTGGTCTCGATTAAACTACTTCTACTCTGGTGAAATTGATACCACTTTACTGTTGTTAGGCCCTAATTTAGGGAAATATAAACATTCTGATTAAGTCTCCATCTACTGGGTTGCCTGTACTGGAAGATGTGTCGGTCCTAATTACACTATGTTACGGATCCGGGTGGTGAACCTCTGTGCTGGGATGCAAGGAGGGACCAGAGGGGCGTAACTAAGTGCCTACTCGGACTGACCCTGGTTGCACGGCGGCTTAGTCGACTCTGTGAACCAAGGAGGGATCGGGCAGGAGGACCAAGTGCCACTCTGAGACCGACCTTGTGTGAGAGCAGGCGACTCCCACTGGTCAGATGGCTGAAGCTGACAGGTACAGCGGGAGAGCACGGCAGGTAACCTGACGGGTGATCCGGGTTGGCAAGCAGGCGGGCATGGCAGGTATCCAGACGGGTGATCCAGGTAGGCAAGCAGGCGGACACGGCTGACACAAGCTGGCAGACACGGCTGACAGACAGGCTGGCGGGCACGGGTAACAGACAGGCTGGCCGGCACTGGAACCTGAGGGCTGAGGAGAGTGTTAGCACACAAACAACAACCTTGCAAAGGTACCTCCATTTTGGAGGAGGTGCTTAATATAGGAGTGATCCTCCGGCCATTGGCCGGGGACTCTTAAGGACGGCGCGTGCAGCCCCTTTAAGAGGGAGGGAGGGCGCACAACAGCAGCAGGAGCAGGGGAGCTGGAGGATGCCTGACAGGAGGCAGAGATGCCGACGCTACACACTATTTCTACTGTAGTGAAATTGATGCCACTTTGCTGGTGTCTGCCACTAATTTTTGGAAATGTGGCGAATCCTAATTGAGGCTCCATCTACTGGGTTGGCTGTAGTGGAAGAGGTTTTCGTCTACATTATACTACTTCTATTCTAGTAAAATTGATGCCACTTTGTTGGTGTTAGGCCCTAATTTAGGGAAATGTGAACACTCCTGGTTAGGTCTCCATCTCCTGGGTTGGCTGCACTGGAAGAAGTTTTGGTCTCCATCCATTAGTATACTGTAGTTATACTGTAATGAAATGAATTGTTTAGTGCAGATATTGTTCTCCACAAAGGGGTACACAAACATGATTAACGCAATATTGGTTTTCAATAAACAACCATCAGCCACCCCATCAAACGGATCTGCTGCTTATTCCTCCTCCTCTGTTACCGTGCCAAGTATTGTCACGCAGGTCTGCGACCGCAGAACCTATGGTTGTATACTCCCTCCAGTCAGGTTGAGTGAGAGCCCGTTAGCTGTAACAGAAGCGGACATGCCTGCTGTGTTTGTTTCTCTGAGCATACTACATGTTTCTCAATCCACTGTAACATCTCCGCCTGCATCTCACTCACGGTCTAACAGTTTGTCCGTTTCACCATACTCCGCCCTGTCCCAACACTGCAGCCAGCCCTCGGTCCCGTAGTTGTGGTCACGTAAAAGATTGTTTACTCCTATACATGACAAATCTAAGAGTTTGAACTCCACCATCTTCAATCTGTAGGCCACGGAAATAGTGGTCTTAGGCCCTTTTTTAAAAAATGTGAACAGTTCTGATTGTGTGTCCATCTGATGGTTTGGCTGTGGTGGAAGTGGTGTCGGTCCCCATTATACTACTTAAACTCTAGTGAAATTGATGCCACTTTGGTAGTTTTAGGCCCTAATTTATTAAAATGTGATCACTCCTGATTGGGGCTCCATCTATTTGGTTGGCAGTAGTGGAAGAAGTATCAATCCTAATTCTACAATTTCTACTGTAGTGAAATTGATACCACTTGGCTGGTGTCTGCCACTAAATTTTGGAAATGTGGGGAATCCTGATAGGGTCTCCATCTACTGGGTTAGCTGTAGGGGAAGAGGTGTTGTTCCTAATTCTACAATTTGTACTATACTAAAAACTGATGCCACTTTGCTGGTGTCTGCCACTAATTTTTGGAAATGTGTGGAATCCTGATAGGGTCTCCATCTACTGGATTGGCTGTAGGGAAAGAGGTGTCGTTCCTAATTCTACAATTTCTACTGTAGTGAAATTGATGCCACTTTGCTGGTGTCTGCCACTTATTTCTTGAAATGTGAGGAATCCTGATAGGGTCTCCATCTACTTGGTTCACTGTAGAGAAAGAGGTGTCATTCCTAATTCTACAATTTCTACTGTGGTGAAATTGATGCCACTTTGCTGATTTCTGGAACAAATTTTTGGAAATGTGCGGAATCCTGATTAGGTCTCCATCTATTGGGTTGGCTGTAATGGAAGCGGTGTCGATGCCCATTATACTACTTAAACTCTAGTGAAATTTATTAAAAACTTTATTAAAATGTGAACACTCCTGATTGCATCGCCATCTATTGGGTTGGATGTAGTGGAAGAGGTGTCATTCCTAATTCTACAATTTATACTGTACTGAAATTGATGCCACTTTGATGGTGTCTGCCACTAATTTTTGGAAATGTGGGGAATTATGATTGGATTGGCTGTAGTGGAAGAGGTGTCGGTCCCCATTATACTACTTATACCCTAGTTAAATTGATGCCACTTTGGTGGTTTTAGACCCAAATGTTTTCAAATGTGAACACTCCTGATTGGGTCTCCATCTACTGGGTTGGGTGTAGGGGAAGAGGTGTCATTCCTAATTCTACAATTTGTACTGTACTGAAATTGATGTCACTTTACTGATGTTAGGCCATAATTTAGGTAAACATGAACATTACAGCTTAGGTCTCCATCTCCTGAGTTGGTTGTAGTGGAAGAGGTGTCTCTCCTAATTCTACTAATTGTACTGTACTGAAATTGATGCCACTTTGCTGGTATCTGCCACTGTTTTTTTGAAATGTGGAGAATCCTGATTGGGTCTCCATCAGCTGGGTTGGCTGTAGTGGAAGAGTTGCAGTCACCATTATACTAGTTCTACTCTACTTAATTCTTTGGTGCAGATATTTTTGTCACAGGGGTACACAAGATATAATCGAAATTGGTTTTCTTAGTACCATGGTATATAGAGCAGGCTATATTTCATCTTTTAATTCTTCGGTGCTGATATTGTTCTCGATAAGGGGTACACATTAGTAAGGAGAGAGCACTAAATGTGCTCAACTTAGTGGTTCAGCGGTTTCTCAAAACCTACCAGGATCTGCCAGAGCTGCAGTGAAAGTACAACGCGTGTGTGCCCATTTCAGAAAGTTAGCTATAGCTTCCGCCACCTTGGCAGTGCTTCAGCAGTGTTTTCAGGTTCCAGCTCATCGACTTTTGTGCAATGTCATCACATGTTGGAAATCAACATTGCAGCCGTTGGGAAAGATTTGTGAGCAGCAGAGGGCAGTTGTTGAGTAACAGCTTCAATACGCCCATCGGCATTCAGGGCAGCCTCCGCAATTAAGAGTTGATGAGTTTGCCGTCCTCCAAAACTTTGAGAACTCCACCAAGATGGTGAGCGGTGATGATGCCATAATTAGCGTCACCATCCTCCTTCTCTGTCTACTGAAATGCTCGCTGCTCACAGTTAAAGAGGAGGCATTGCAGGCAGACCAAGGAACTATGCAGCCCAGCCTAATTTCAACGCGGATTGGGTGATAATGAGGAGGAGAACATGGACAGTCATCCTCTTGGTGAGGACAGGGAACTCCTGGCTGTCTTGGAAGTCTTGATACCCCTCTTTCAGTCAGTGGGAAAGCTGTATGAGTTTTGCTTAATGACCTTCAGTGGCCTAAACCGTGGTTTTGCTTATGCGCGTGATTTCTCAAAACGCATTACAGATCAGGCCATTGTCCAACTCTGTAGTGATTAAATTCAAGGCGTAAAGAAAGATCTTCATCTGTGACTAACGAACACTGAGAATTGTGAGCTGATGTTGGACGGGCTGCCATTGTTTATGCAACAAGCTGCATTAGAGGACTTCTTGGGAGAAATGACAGCCAGAGTAGATATGGTTTCCCTCTATGCCAGTCCTTTCACAGAGCTAAAGAAAATAGCTATGGTGAAATACAACCCTCACTGAGAAGCTGTGTCAAACTGAAGAACATTGGGCCCACCAGAGGTTTTGATTCTGAGGGACCACCTTTCTCTCCCGCTAAAGAGCCCCATAGCAGCTGCAAGGTTTGCGCTATGAACTCTCCTGATGGAGAAACCAGGGCCCACCAGAGTATTCTCCGGTTCTCTGGTGGGCCCGTCCAACCCTGCTGAGAAGCAGCCCTGGCTAAGAAAAGCCTGTGTGAAGGTTCCTAGACACACTGTTGCTGATTTTTTACTGAGTGGAAAACCCACACAAGCACAGGGAGAACATACAAAATCCTTGCAGATGTTATCCTTGCTGGGATTTGAACCCAGGATCCCAGCGCTGCAAGGTTTCAGTGCTAACCACTGAGACACTGTGCTGCCGTTCTCACTCTGATATCTAACATGCTGGAGAAACTTGCACCTACTGCCACTCTGTATCTTCAGCTCCTTTGTGAGAAATTAATGTATTAGAGCAGCCACTCAGTCTACCAAATAAAATTCCTGAAAAGGAAATTATGGATGGCTTCGCTACTGGTACTGGGGGCACTGCTAATACCATGGCGTCATGCTAAAGTTCACTGGAAATAATCCAGGCTGGTATTTGCCAAGCAGAAAAGTACCAGCAGTAATGTTCTGGGACCTGTACTTGTGGAAGGCGAGGATGTCAACGGGGAAAATAATGATGGCTGGGGACCGAGTATGGAGACCCGGCCGCCACTGCCATGAGGTTGTGAAAAGTGTTCGCCACCACGAGCCTAAAAGGCAACATTTCAAGTGCAAGCAGCTGTCCAGAAATGTGCCAGTTTAGTATTGCAGCCTGTGGGTGGGTGGGTTGGTGGCTGCATACTTGTGCTTGTATTCCAAGTAACAGAAAACTAAGGAGATGGATGGCCTCATCATCAACACAACGTGCAAATTTTGCAATATGAACTCTCTTGAAAGAGAAGCCAGGGACCACCAGAGGTTTCTCCAGTTCTCTGGTGGGCCCGTCCAACCCTGCCGAGAAGCAGCCCTGGTTAAGAAAAGTCTGTGTGAAGGTTGTCAGACACTCTATGGCTGCTTTTTTACTGTGGACTGGCTCCAGCAATCCATAAGATTGCAATCTCTAAGATCCCTTCCCTGGCTCCCAAATGCCCAGCGTATCCAGTTCAAACTACTAACAATGACGCACAAAGCCATCCATAACCTTTCTTCTCCGTACATCTCTGAACTAATCACCTGATATATTCCCTTACGTAATCTTCAGTCCTGCTAAGACCTCCTTCTCTCCACACTTATTTGTTCCTCACCCAATCACCTCCATTACTTCAACCAAATATCCTCCATCCTCTGGAAGCCTTAACACATCCGATTAACCAAACACATTTGGACCCTTCAGACACAACCTGAAAACCTATCTCTTTAAGACAGCCTACAGCCTGCCATTGCCTCGCTGCCACCTCAACACCACCAGAAATAATACAACTCCACAACCTACTGACTCCTTCCTCACCATCCTGTAGAATGTAAAGTTGCAAGTGCAGGCTCTATAAGATTTAAGATGCAATATGGCACCTTGGAAAAGCCCAGTTATGTTCTCCCTCTGATATCTAACAATAACAAACAGGTCATGCTGGAGAAACTTGCACCTACTGCCACTCAGTGTCTTCAGCCTTTGTGAGAAACTAATGTTTGCTCAGCCAGTCTACCAAATAAAATTCCTGAGGTACGGAAATTGTGGATGGCTTCCCTTCTGGGTGCTAATACCAAACCGTGGCATGCCATTCACTGGTTATTCCTGGATGGTTGGAGACAAGTTCATTCCAACAGAAAAGTACCAGCAAGCTAAGGAAATGGTGGCCTCTATCATCATGAAGGAGTTTGCTCGTCGTCTAGTAGTCTGGTTTTTATACTAAAATGAGCACTCAAAGACCGTGGATTCTGCAGCAGTGTATCCAGGCCAGGATAGTGGCGGAGAAATTGCTGTACCATCAGGTTGAGGATGCGAGCCATGCAAGGCACGTTTGTGAGGTTGCCCCGACGTAGAGCCGCTACCAGGTTTGCACCATTATCGCACACGACCTTCCCTTGCTCCAGGTTCAGTGGAGACAGTCATTGCTCAAACTCGGCCTGGAGAGCTGTCTACAACTCTTCAGCTGTATGACTGGGATCTGCAAGGCATATTCATTTTAACACTGCCTGATTGTGGTGAGCTCTGACTGCGCAGTACAGAGGTGGCGGTTATTCTCTCTGCACTGTTGGAACATGTGTTTCATTAAGGCAGAAGTTGAGGGTGTAGGTGGAGGCCCTAGAGGAGGTGGAAAATGCAGAAGCACTGGAAGAAGTGTTAGATACACAGGTTTGTCCCGCAAGCCTTGGGGATTCCAACACTTGCTGTCTAGTGACACCTTGATGTCTAGTGGTTTAGTTCTCCATCCCCTGGTGTGTAGTGGTTTAGTTCTCCAACCATAGCTATTTAGTAGGTTAGTTTTTCAACCCTTGTTGTCTTATTAGTTTAGTTCTCCAACTCCTGTTTTCTATTAGTTTAGTTCTCTATGTTCTGGTGTGTATTTGTTTCATTCGCCAACCTTAGCTGTTTAGTAGTTTAGTTCTCCAACCCCTGTTGTCTTATTAGTTTAGTTCTCCAACCTCTGTTTTCTATTAGTCTAATTCTTTATGTCCTAGTGTGTATTATTTCATTCTCCAACCTTTGGTGTTTAGTAGTTTAGCTCTCCAAACCCCTGTTGTATATTAGTTTAGTTCTCCATGTTCTGGTGTATATTTATTTCTTACTACAACACATCCATGCTCACCCCCTAGGGGTTAATATCTAGTGATGAAGGTTTGGATTCTTCTCGGACCCTACTTCGTCCTGGCCCAGACCAACTGAAAAAAATGTTGGGCATCGCTACACATGCTTTCCCCCTCTTGAGTCTGTGAAGCTTTGGATCAGACCTATGATGCCCCGGAACAGCTCTGTAGACCTGCCCATCTGTGTTCCCCCACAGTCAGTTGGCCGGTTGGAGAGTTGTGTTTCAAAATATTTTTATTGAAAAAGTTTTTAAAGTAACCAGAGGATGGGAAGGAAAAGGGTACATAAATAAAAAAGGAGGGAAGGGGAGGGAGAGGGGGGGGGGGAAGGAAAACAAATAATCTACATATTGTAGACAAAAAGGTTTGGAAATCACTGTATTGTACAATATAGTTTAATTTCAAATACAAACAGAAAATAGATAAGTACTCTATTAATGAGTCTAGACATAAAACCTATGAAGACATAAACTTTAGGTTTATCAAAGAAATATACATTAAATGTGTCTAAAAAAAAAAAAAGTAGAAGATTCGTAAAGAATTTAGATTTTATTTGAGCTAAAGGAAGTTCTGTATTACCATTTAAAAGAACAAAGGAAAGAGTCAAACAATTGGTTCACTTGTTAATATATGGGATGTCAATTGGCCTTATGTAAGAGTATCGGTAAGTATTTAGAGATCCAGGGAGTCCAACAATCTAGGTATTTTGAGAAAGAGTTGCTTCTAATTGCTATATTGTGTTCATACGCGCTATGTTGGGTAATTCGGTCTATAAGTACATCTATATCGGGTGGATCAGGTTTGGTCCATCTCGTAGCAATGATGAGTCTAGCAGTCACTATAATATGCGAAATTATAAATCGTAACTGCTTTGGGAAGTCTTCTATTCCAATTGACAAGAGGGCTAATTGTGGAGTAATGAATATGGTCATTCCTGTGACATCTGATATTAAGAGTTTAGTATCCATCCAAAATTTAAGCATCCCCAGAACATGTGGGTTAATGTGCCTTGATTATTGCATTTCCTCCAGCAATAAGGCGAATTGGTGGGGTTAATGCGATGAAGTTTTATTGGAGTCCAGTACCACCGTGAAAGAACCTTGAAGTAAGACTCATGCATTGTCGCTGAAGCTGTGTGAGAGTATATTATGTTTAAGGTCTTACTCATTTTATCCAGATCTATTTTAATGTTAAGTTCTTTCTCACAAGTTTTAAAAAAGGGGTGGTAAGGCAAATTCACTTCCTCATTGAAAATTTTATACAATGCATTTGTCTTCCAAATGGATGTTTTCTCTGGATTATTTATTAATTGTACTACTATTTGTGGTATGGTGAACGTGAGGGAAGGTTTCGTAAGCAAATTAGAGATAAGCTTCCAATTCGTCCTCTCATCTCTTGAGTTTGTAATTTGTAAAAGGGTAACAGGGTATCATCAGAAATGAGGTCATTAACAGTATTTATGCCTTTATCTATCCAGGTCGACAGGTCGAGGTTTGTAATTAAGATTTCTAGTACAACCAAAGGGATATTTTTAACTCTAATTAAAGGGAAATGTGTAGAGGATTTGTTTACCAAGTCTCTCCAGGCCAGAATAACGGCTTTTAAGGTGGGGTAGTTTGGCGGGGGCCTAGAAGGCTCAATAAGGTGGGCGAGAATTGGGGACCTTAATTGTTCAGTTTTAGCAGCTGACGTCTCTATGTTGATCCAGGAAGTGTTATTAGATTCAATTAACCATCCCTGAGAAAGCTTTAATGTGGTGGCCAGGTAATAATTATATAAATTGGGAACACCCAGTCCTCCCATCTTTTTATGTTTTAATAATGAGAGGGTAGGGATTCTTGCCTTTTTATGGTTCCAAATATATTTCATAAGTTGAGATTGTAGTTTCTTGAACCATTGTTTTGGTTTAAAAATGGGAATAGATCTTATGACATAAATAAATTTAGGGAGTAAGAGCATCTTGAACGCTTCAATTCTACCTAGCCATGAGATTTCTAGCTTAGCCAGGCGAATGTAATCTAAATGAAAAGTGTTGAATAGTGTGGTCAAATTTTCTGAGACTAGATCTGAAGAAGGTTTAGTTAACTTAATTCCCAGATATATAATTTTCTTCTTCTCCCATATGTACTCAAATTCTTTTTTTAGGTAGTGTAGAAATGTGTTTTCTATGTTAAAGTCAATTATTTGAGATTTAGACTTATTAACTTTGTATAGTGATAGGTGTGAGAATTCGTCAATTGTGGTGGTAATATGCCTCAGGGACTTAAGGGGATTTGAGATGGTGAGTAAAATATCATCCGCGAATAGGGCTATTTTGCTTTGCTTAGTATTGACAGGGATGCCAGTAATGTTAATGTTTTCTCTAATAGAAGAAGCAAATGGCTCTATAAACAGGGCAAAAAGAATGGGGGAAAGAGGGCACCCCTGTCTAGTGCCATTAGACAGGGAAAATCTTTGTGACAAAGAACTATTGGAATAGACACGAGCTGATTGAGCAGAATACATTGACTTAATTAGGTTGAGAATATTACCCCTGAGACCAAATTTTTGTAGTGTGTTAAATAGGAATGGCCAGTAGACCCTGTCAAAAGCCTTCTCTGCATCCAGTGCAAGGAAGGCCGAAGGAAAGTTGGTACGCTCAACAAGGGTAATGAGATTGACTGCTCTTCTGGTGGCATCGGCAGTAGTTCTGCCAGGAATAAAACCCGCCTGATCCTCAAACACCAATTTACCGATATGAATTTTTAATCTTTCCGCAGCCAACTTCGCTAAAATTTTTGTATCCGAATTGAGGAGGGATATGGGCCTATAGTTCTTTGTGTCGAGTGGGTCACCTTTTTCTTTTGGGATTATGGTTATTATCACTTCAAGCATATCCTGAGGAAGATAGGCTTGTTGTGTTGTATGGTTGGCTAATTTGGTGAGGTAGGGAACTAAACGAGTTTCAAAAGTTTTATACAGCTCATTCTGTAGTCCATCGGGGCCTGGAGATTTGCCCAGTTTAAGTCCTTTGATTACTCCCGAAATTTCTTTCAGTGAATATGGGAGGTTCAAATCTTGTAGGTCTTGGTCGGATAGTGTGGGTAAATGTAGTTTGTGTTGGAGAGTTGTGACATGGGTGAAAACAAGGGTAATTGGGGTGCCACCTCTGAGGACTGTACTGTGTGTGATGCTAGTGTGGAGGAAGAGGAGCAGAGGCCACTTGATGCAGTGCTTGTCATCTATTGAAACACATGTTCTTCCTGCCCCTCATCTACAAGGCATACTGCTGTTCGACTACCAAAGAAAGGGAGTGAAGTCCAGTAACACAAGTTTTAAAAATTCTGCACAATTGCTCACTGCAACAAAACAAACCTAGTTGTCATCTCTAATATTATACTTGTATCACAACCCTAAACAACTATTCAGTACTTTCAAGTCCCTCCTCTGTCCACCAGCTCCCCCTTCCTCTCCTCTCTTCTCAACTGAAGACTTAGCCTCATTCTTCAAGCAGAAGATTGAAAACATACGGCAAAGCTTTTGCTTAAAGTCCCAACAGCCCCTTCTCATTATGACTCAACTCTTCTCCTCCAAAACCAGCTTCTCTGCCATCATGGAAGATCATCTTTACTCTCCAAATCATATTTCACCACCTGTGAACTTGACCCAATACCATCCCACCTCATTACAAACCGTACCACAGTCTTCATCTCAAGCCTAACCCTCCTCTTCAACCTGTCACTAACAACTGGCATCTTCCCCTCATGATTCAAACATACCTCGATCACACCCATCCTCCAAAAGCCCTCCCTTGACCAATCCTATGTTTCGCTATAGCCCCATCTCACTTCTCCCCTATGCCTCTAAACTACTGGAACAACAAGTCTATTTCGAACTGTCCTCCCACCTCTCCTCCTGCTCCCTCTTTGGCTGCTTACTATCTGGCTTCCGACCTCACCATTCCACTGAAACTGCCCTGACTAAAGTCACCAACGAGCTACTAACTGCCAAATCCAAGCAAAACTACTCTGTTCTCCTCCTCCTAGATCTGTCATCAGCCTTTGACAAAGTAAAACATACCCTCTTGCTACAGACTCTCATCTCTCGGCATCACAGACTTGCTCCTGTCTTGGATCTTTTCATACCTAACTGACAGGATATTCAGTGTCTCCCACTCACACACCACCTCCTTATCTCACCCCCTGTGTGTCAGTGTTCCCCAAGGTTCAGTTCTAGAACCCAGGCTCTTCTCCATCTACACCTATGGCCTGAGACAGCTCATAGTCTCTCGGCTTTCAGTATCACCTCTATGCTGATGACACACAGATCTACCTCTCTGGACCTGATATCACCTCCTTACTAACCAGAATCACACAACGTGTGTCCTGTATTTCATCTTTCTTCTCTGCTAAATTTGTAAAAATTAACATGGATAAAACAGAATGCATCATCTTTACACCATCTCATTCATCCCCTCCAACTGACCTATCTATCAAAGTGAATGGCTGCCCACTCTCCCCAGTCCCGCAAGCTTGACTCTGATTTGTCCTTCAAAGGTAAGATCTAAGCCTTTACCACTTGCTGCTGACTCCAACTCCAAAGTATCTTGGGGATCCGCACATTCCTCAACCATGAATCTAGAAAAACACCAGTGCACGCCCTCATCATCTCCCGCCTCAACTACTACAAGCTCCTGATCTGTGGTCTCCCTTCTACCACTCTTGCACCCCTCCAATCTATCCTGAACTGTGCTGAATGATTAATCCACCTGTCACCCCGCTATTACCAGGTTTCTCCCCTCTGTCAAATCCTGTGTTGGCTCCCTGTTGACCAAAGACTCCTGTTGAAAAGCCTAACTTTGGCATACCAAGCCATCGAAAACCTGTCTCCTCCATACACGTGTGACCTAGTCTCCCTGTACTAGTTACCTGCACGCAACCTCCCATCCTTCCAAGATCTCCTTCTCTATTTCCCTCTTATCTCTTCTTGTCACAATCGCATACACGATTTCTCCGGTGCATTTCACTTACTGTGTAACGCTGTACCCCAACACATCAGACTGTTGCCTACTGTGGAAACCTTGAAAAGGAAGCTGAAGACCCACTTCTTGTGACAAGCATACAGTCTGCGGTAAGCCTCACTCTAGCATACCGCTGCACGATTATCTGTACCCTGACCTGCTGTACCCTCCCCCATCCCTTGTACATTGTGCGCCCTCGTGGCCAGTGTCCTCTCTCCTCTTGTACCAGTCTGTGACCCATTTTCACATGTAACGCACCACGGAATAAATGTCGCTGTAATAGTAATAATAATTAAAGTACTTGCACTCTGGGTCAATTGATGGCACTTTCCTGGTGTCTACCTCTTATTTGATGTGTTTTGTCAGCTTTTGGGCCTGTTTGAAGATGTTCCATATGCTTTTTTTTGTCCCCCCATTGAATCCTATGGCATTCGGAAATGTTCGCCGAACATTCCACGAATAAATTCTGCGAATGTCTAAATATTCTGCGAACATTTTCAAACCGAACATTGAAATGTTCGCTCATCTCTAATTATAAGTATTATAAGTATCACCTGTATTATTATTTACAGTTATATGAAAAAGCTTGGGCACACCTATTAATCTTAAGCTTGTTTTATAAAAATTGGTGTTTTTGCAATAGCTATTTCAGTTTGATATATGTAATAACTGTTGGACACAGTAATGTTTCTGCCTTGAAATGAGGTTTATTGTACTAACAGAAAATGTGCAATCTGCATTCAAACAAAATTTGACAGGTGCATAAGTATGGGCACCCTTATCATTTTCTTGTTTTAAATACTCCTACCTACTTTTTACTGACTTACTAAAGCACTTTTTTTAGTTTTGTAACCTCATTGAGCTTTGAACTTCATAGCCAGGTGTATGCAATCATGAGAAAAGCTACTTAAAGTGGCCACTTGCAAGTTGTTCTCCTGTTTGAATCTCCTCTGAAGAGTGGCATCATGGGCTCCTCAAAACAACTGTCAAATGATCTGAAAACAAAGATTATTCAACATAGTTGTTCAGGGGAAGGATACAAAAAGCTGTCTCAGAGATTTAACCTGTGCGTTTCCACTGTGAGGAACATAGTAAGGAAATGGAAGAACACAGGGACAGTTCTTGTTAAGGCCAGAAGTGGCAGGCCAAGAAAAACATCAGAAAGGCAGAGAAGAAGAATGGTGAGATCAGTCAAGGACAATCCTCAGACCACCTCCAGAGAGCTGCAGCATCAACTTGCTGCAGATGGTGTCACTGTGCATCGGTCAACTATACAACGCACTTTGCACAAGGAGAAGCTGTATGGGAGAGTGATGCGAAAGAAGCCGTTTCTGCTAGCACGCCACAAACAGAGTCGGCTGAGGTATGCAAAAGCACATTAGCAGAAGCCAATTTCTTTTTGGAAGAAGGTCCTGTGGACTGATGAAACCAAGATTGAGTTGTTTGGTCATACAAAAAGGCGTTATGCATGGCAGCAAAAAAACACAGCATTCCAAGAAAAACACTTGCTACCCACAGTAAAATTTGGTGGAGGTTCCATCATGCTTTGGGGCTGTGTGGCCAATGCCGGCACCGGGAATCTTGTTAAAGTTGAGGGACGCATGGATTCCACTCAGTATCAGAAGATTCTTGACAATAATGTTCAAGAATCAGTGACAAAGTTGAAGTTACGCAGGGGATGGATCTTTCAGCAAGACAATGATCCAAAACACCGCTCCAAATCTACTCAGGCATTCATGCAGAGGAACAATTACAATGTTCTGGAATGGCCATCCCAGTCCCCAGACCTGAATATCATTGAACATCTGAGGGATCATTTGAAGAGGGCTGTCCATACTCGGCGACCATCAAACTTAACTGAACTGGAATTGTTTTGTAAAGAGGAATGGTCAAAAATACCTTCATCCAGGATCCAGGAACTCATTAAAAGCTACAGGAAGCGACTAGAGGCTGTTATTTTTGCAAAACTAGGATCTACTAAATATTAATGTCACTTTTCTGGTGAGGTGCCCATACTTATGCACCTGTCAAATTTTGTTTGAATGCAGATTGCACATTTTCTGTTAGTACAATAAACCTCATTTCAAGGCAGAAACATTACTGTGTCCAACAGTTATTACATATATCAAACTGAAATAGCTGTTGCAAAAACACCAATTTTTATAAATCATTAAGCTTAAGATTAATAGGGGTGGCCAAACTTTTTCATATAACTGTATCTGTCTGCTAACTTGTTGCGCTGGTTGTGTAATGCAGAGAGCTGCAGAGTTGGGGCTGTCTCTGTGTGATTCTATTGCTGTGGTTATCCTGGATTGATAGTTCATTGTTAAGGCTGTATAGGCTGTGTTTATGTTTATGTAAGTGGCTTCGGGTGTTGCCGAAGCATCAGTGAGCACTACAGTCCTTATAATTAGTGATGAGCGAGCATGCTTGCTACTGCTCGGTGTTCGCCCAGATTGTGGCCAATGGCACAGAAAAACGGTGTTCTCTGGATTGCTTTTTAAACAAATAATGAGAATTAAGATTCAAAGAAAAGTATTCCTGGCCCTTGAGACCTGGGCCTCTGTATAGAAATATCTAACAGCAGCAGAAGGCAGAATTGGAATGGAGCCTCTTGTGCTATATGCACTGCAGTTTGCTATATACCCTGCCTGCCTGCCTGTCTGATATCTCTGCAGATGGATTAGTTAGTCCTCAAAAGGACTGTCGTTAAGATGGATATGTGAAATGTAAGGTTTTTCTCCCTATACTACCTAATACACAAGCAAATCTCTCCCTGACGCAGCAGCACCTCTCCCTACACTGTCTGATTCCGGAGTGACTGTGACGAACATGTCGGCTCCAGGTCTGATATAGACCTGATGACGCTGTGCAGCCAGCCAATCACTGTAATGCCACAACCAACATGGCTACGGCGTTACAGTGAGTGACAGGCAATCCCTGCATGTTGATTGGCGCTCTAAAGAGCGCCAAACATGCAGGGAGGGGACCCGAGCTCCCGCCGAGCAACCCCGGAAATACTCGGCAAGCGCCGAGCATCTCGAGCAGTGAGATGCTCGGGCGAGCACCGAGCAGTAGCGAGCATGCTCACTCATCACTACTCACAACAAATGACTGAATTTGGAGCGAACTTATATGTGATCCGTGTGATGGACAAACCACAGTTTTAACCACTTCGCGCCAGAGCCTGTTTTTCCCTTCGTGACCAGGCCAATTTTTACAATTCTGACCACTGTCACTTTATGAAGTAATTACTCTGGAACGCATCAACGGATTCCCCTGATTCTGAGAATGTTTTTTCGTGACATATTTTACTTCATGATAGTGGTAAAATTTCTTCGATATCACTTGCGTTTATTTGTGAAAAAATCGGAAATTTGGCAAAAATTTTGAAAATTTTGCAATTTTCAAACTTTGAATTTTCATGCCCTTAAATCAGAGAGATATATCACACAAAATAGTTAATAAATAACATTTCCCACATGTCTACTTTACATCAGCACAATTTTGGAACCAAAATTTTTTTGGGGTTAGGAAGCTATAAGGGTTAAAAGTTGACCAGCGATTTCTCATTTTTCCAATAAAATTTACAAAAACATTTTTTTAGGGACCACATCTTATTTGAAGTGACTTTGAGGGGCCTTTATGACAGAAAATACCAAAAAGTGACACCATTCTAAAAACCGCACCCATCAAGGTGCTCAAAACTACATTCAAGAAGTTTATTAATCCTTCAGGTGTTTCACGGGAATTTTTGGAATGTGGAAGAAAACAATGAACCTTTAACTTTTTTTCACAAAAATGTTAATTTAGACCCAATTTTTTTATTTTCACAAGGGTAACAGGAAAAAATGGACTACATAATTTGTAGTGCAATTTCTCATGAGTGTGCTGATACCCCATATGTGAGGGAAAACCACTGTTTGGGAGCACTGCAGGGTTAGTAAGGGAAGGAGCGCCATTTGACTTTTTGAATGTAAAATTTGCTTGAATAATTAGCGGATGCCATGTTGCATTTGGGGAGCCCCCGATGTGCCTAAACAGTGGGAACCCCCCACAAGTGACACCATTTTGGAAACTAGACCCCTTAGGGAACTTATCTAGATGTGTGGTGAGCACCTTGCACCCCCAGGTGCTTCACAGAAGTTTATAATATTGAGCCGTAAAAATAGCATTTTCACATTTTTCCCACAAAATATGTTTTTCATCCACGAATTTTGCATTATCATAAGGGTAACAGGAGAAATTGCACCATGAAATTTGCTGTGCAATTTCTCCTGAGTATGCTGATACCCCATATGTGGTAGAAAACCACTATTTGGGTACACTGCAGGGTTCGGAAGGGAAGGAGCGCCATTTGACTTTATGAATGTAAAATTTGTTTGAATAATTAGCGGACTCTATGTCGCATTTGGGGAGCCCCTAATGTGACTAAACATTGGAAACCCCCCACAAGTGACACCATTTTGGAAACTAGACCCCTTAGGGAACTTCTATAGATGTGTGGTGAGCACCTTGCACCCCCAGGTGCTTCACAGAAGTTTATAATATTGAGCCGTAAAAATAACATTTTCACATTTTTCCCACAAAAAATGTTTTTCATCCCCTAATTTTGCATTATCAAAAGGATAACAGGAGAAATTGCACCAAGAAATTTTTTGTGCAATTTCTCCTGAGTACGCTGATACCCCATATGTGGGGGAAAACCACTGCTTTGGTGTACGACAGGGTTCGGAAGAGAAAGGAGCGCTATGCTGGCTGGGATAGGTTGCAGACACCATGTCACATTTCAAGAGTCACTGACATGCCGAAACAGCAGAAACCCCCACAAGTGACCCCATTTTGTAAACTACACCTCTCAAGGAATTCATCTAGGGAAGTAGTGAGTATTTTTTAATTTTTTAATTTATACCATTGGGCAGTGAAGAAAACATAATTATATTTTTACCACGAAAAAATGTTTTACCCTCAGATTTTACATTTTCACACAGGGCAATGGGTAAAAATGGTGCCGAAAAGTGTCACACAATTTCTTCTAAAAGTGGCAATACCCCATATGTGGCTGTATCGTACTGCTTAGCCATACAGCGAGATCTGGGAGGGACAGAGCGCTATTTGACAATTGGAGAACAAATTATTGTAGAATAGGCATTTGGATTTGGGAGCACAAAATTTTCTGAATTTCTTTTGGGGGACAAGGGCCATTTCGCTTTTCCAGAGCCTTTCAGCTACCAGTAACTTGGAAGTCCCTTATATTTTTAACAGATAATGGACCTGAGTGGGGACTAGCTTTTTTTGAGGACTGAGTTGAAGCTTTTATTGGGAACATTTTACGTAACATTTATCCGGCGCTCTAGGCTGAACACTTACATCGGGGTTTCCATCTAAATTTCCAAGTGATGTAATTCAGATGAAACCCCTGCGGGATCCATTCACTGTAATGAGGCAGCAGAGTTACTCTGGACTCCATCTGGCCTCTGTTTAGCGGTGTCCTTTTTTTCAAAAGTGCACAAAACTGTGGCCAACCGCACTTTTATGCACGCCTTAAAAAACTGACACCGTGGGATCACAGGCCAGACGGCATCCACAGTGGCCTATATCTGCCTCATTACAGGGAATCTTCCGTCATGGGTTCCGTCTGAATCACGTATTTCAGAGATTTACACGGAAACTCCGGTGTAAGTGCTCAGCGCAGAGCGCAGGATAAATGTGAGCAGAGCCTTACAGCGATCTTTGGGAGACATAAACAAATCAGTAGCAGGTGAAGAATTGGTTTTATTTATTTTTTACGCCGTTCCTCGTGCGGCATAAGTGATGAGATTACTTTATTCTTCGGGTCGGTGCGATTACAGAGATACCAGATTTATATCGGGTTTTTATGACTGACAGCTGTCACACACTGAAAGATGCTTTTTTTGCAAAATCTAGTTTTTGCATCGCCATATTTTAAGAGCTATAATTTTTCCATATTTCGGTCGACAGAGTCATGTTATGGCTTGTTTTTTGCAGGATGAGATGACATTTTTATTGGTACAATTTTTGGGTATGTGACATTTTTTGATCGCTTTCTATTCTGTTTTTTGGGAGGTAAAATTAACAAAAAACAACAATTCAGGAATTGTTTTTTGAGGTTTTTTTTTAAGCCGTTCTGCGTGTGGTAAAAGTGATAAGGCAGCATTATTCTTCGGGTCAGTACGTTTACACTGATACTATACTTACTGTATATTTTTTTGTGTTTTGGCAGTTTTACACAATAAAACAATTTTATAGAAAAAAAATATTTTTTGCATCGCTTTATTCTGAGAGCTATAACTTTTTTATTTTTCGGCTGATCGAGCTGTATGGCAGCTTTTTTTTTGCGGAACAAGATGACGTTTTCAGCAATACCATTTTTATTTCCATTTTGCTTTTTGATCGCATTTTTTCCACTTTTTGTTTGGCGATATGATGAAAAAGCATAGTTTTTTGCTCCGTTTTTTATTTATTTTTATTACGGTGTGCACAGAAGGAGTTATTTACTGTAACAGTTTTATAGATCGGGTTGTTTTGGATATATATACGGATTTATTGGTTTAATATTTTATTTATTTATTTTTATTTATTTTGTGATTTTTTTTAACAGTTTGAAAACATTTTTTAGACTTTTTTTTACATTTTTACTTAGTCCCTGTATGGGACATTAATTTTTATTTTTCTAATCACTGTTCTCATGCAATTCAGTAGACATGTATTGCATTGCATGAGAACTTTGCTGACAGTTTCACAGTCAGTGTCTCCTGCTAGACTTCAGCTGCAGGTTGAGTCTAGCAGGACACCATACATGGTAGATCCGGAGGCGGTCATGTGACCTCCGGCTGCCATAACAATGGCAGGTCCTGTCAGACATCAGGGGGCCGTCGGAGAGGTAAGTGGACGACCCCCTCTCCTCTCACTATCTTCTAAATGCCAATCAGGTCCCGATGATGTCCCCTGTCAGAGCTGTCGCTCTGCACCGCAGCGCTTGCAGGACCCTGGGGGTCCTGATGGCTGCTGTACCACCAACCGTTCATAAACATCGGCGCTGCACAGAGCCCAGGCAGCGCCGACGTTTATGTACAGTGGGCAGTCGGGAAGTGGTTAAATACCTTGCCTGTAGTTAACTATTTTGAACAGCAATCTGGTGTCAATTGCTTCACTGACACACTAAAACAAATTTTTAATGGAGGCCAGAAATGGCAGTATTTTCTGAAAACGTATATGTGATCCGTGTGGCAGAGACAACACAGTTTTAAATACCTGGCCTGTAGGTAACTATTTTGAACAGCAATCTGGTGTGAATTGCTTCACTGACACACTGCAACAAATTTTTAATAGAGGTCAGAAATGGCAGTATTTTCTGACAACGTATATGTGATCCGTTTGACGGAGAAAACATAGTTTTAAATAGCTGGATTTCTAGCGCTGTAATATGGAAAGGACCTGGCTGTATTCTGCAGTGCCAACAAGCAAATGGTGCAGAAAAAACGGTGTTCTCTGGATTGCTTTTTAAGCAAATAATGAAGATTAAGATCCAAAAAAAAGTATTCCTGGCCCCTTAGACCTGGGCCTTTGTATAGAAATATCTAACAGCAGCAGAAGGCAGAACTGGAATGGAGCCTCTTGTGCTATATGCACTGCAGTCTGCTATATACACTGCCTGCCTTCCTATATACACTGCCTGCCTGATATCTCTGCATATGGATTAGTCCTCAGAAGGACTGTTTATTGAGATGGATATGTGTCTCTCACACAGTTTGGTACACCTACACTAACTAGAAACAAGCAAATCTCTCCCTAGCTCAGCAGCACCTCTCCATACACTGTCTGATTCCGGAGTGACTGTGATGAGCATGGCGGCGCCAGGTCTGATATAGACCTGATGACGCTGTGCGGCCAGCCAATCACTGTAATGCCACAATCAACATGGCTACGTCATTACAATGAGTGGCAGGCAATCCCTGCATGTTTATTGGCTGTCTAAAGAGCACTAAACATGCAGGAGTAGACCCGAGCTCCTGCTGAGCAACCCCGGAAATACTCGGCTGGCAGTGAGATGCTCGGGCGACCACTGAGCAGTAGCCAACATGCTCGCTCATCACTAGATAAAGCCATTATGTTCACCAGAAAATCAGTCAGGAAAGTGCACCTTCAGTTCTAGAATGGTCAGAAGAGCTGTTGCATTGGCTTATTCTTGAACTGCTTCATGATGTTTAATCTGCTCTACAAGGTCCTGAATAGTGTTGATCGAGTATGTATCATTAACCATTTCCGGCGAGCACACTCAAGTGCTCGCCGAGTATTTTGGCGTGCTTGGCGTTTCTTTCACTGTCGCCGCGCCTGCAAGTATCACGACTGTTAGACAGTTAGACAGCTGTGACACATGCAGTGATTGACTGTCAAACAGGCAATCTCTGCATTATTGCACAGTCAAAAGATGATTTTGCAGCATTATTCCATTCATTATCAATCACCCACCTTCTGAATTCTGTGTCGTACTCTGCACCCAATTGTATACCTTGACATAGAGCCATTAGTGTAGCTAAAGCTGTTACACAATAATTAGGGTCCTCAAACTCCTGGCTCATGGCTGCTAGGAAGGCCTCCAGATCATTAAGTCAATCATCATGAGTTTCAAAAAAGGGGCTAGTTCGGCCTAAAGCTTTAAGTTTCAGTAGCATAATGATACACAATACTTTTGATCTGTCAGTATGGAAGTGAGCAGTGTGTATACCAAAGTACAATCTGCACTGGTTGATGAATCCATGAAATTTGTCACCACCAAACCTGAAAGGTGGGAGTAGAAGGGTGGGTGGAGGGGCTAGAGCCATATGTTGACTTAGCAACTGAAGGATCTGGTCAGACTGCTGTGCAGTCTTAATGCTTTGATCTTGCACAATATTCCGTAGATCCTGTGTAGCTTGTACAAAAATTTTAACGTTATGAGATGTCTGAGTTTCAAATGCCGTGTATTTTGTTTTTAGTGCTTGTGTGTCTGCATAGATGTTGGTAAGCAAACAGTTCATCTTAGTTACACACACATCTTATTTTACTCCCTCGGCTTCAATGATGATGGCTTGAGTATCCTCTTATGGTACTGGTGCAGCACTGCTGGAATCCAGTGGACGGAAAGGCACGAACAGGAAATGGCAGGCAGTATTACAAGTTCTTGAAAGTAGCAGTAGGAGTTGTAGCAACAATCTGTAGAAAAGTGGGAACAGTCTAGGTAAGATAGTTCTCAGAACAAGGAGCTGGAGACTGAGCTAGACTAAACAGCTAGACACAATACTCAAGCAAGGATTGATGGATCCATGTGGCTTTAAGTAGCCCAAACAGGAAATAAGATGGATTCCACAGGTTCAGAATCTTCCATCTTAGTAATGGGAAATTGCAGGACACAACAGCAGAAATTGCAGCATAACATCAAGGTGAACAATAACAGTCACTAGTGGTCAAACTGTAGAAGAACAACAGGAATCCTGACAGCAGCATTCATGGAGTAGCTACTGGCAGGTGCAGCGAGCTGGAATAGAATAGTTGACTAGGTAGATCAAAACCAGAGAGGCTAGATACAAGACAAAATCAGGAGTTAAAGAGAAAGTAAGGAAAACCGGGTCAGAAATAGATATCAAACAAGCCCAGTCATTTAACTTGAAAAAACAGGACACAAAGACCAGGTTGGTGGTTCAGGTAACAGACACTAAGGAAAATTCCCTTTTTTTCTGATTCTGCATTTGCAGAGGTACTGAAGCTTGCAACTAGCCCTTGGTGCCTGTAGAGATCCAAAGGATCCTTTGAAGACACTATATTATAAATAGCATGTGGTAGGTTTTGGGGGGTCACAGATTTTGCATGTAAGCAAGTAATATTGGCTCTGGAAAGTTATATTCTTACTGAAAAATGTATACATAAAGCAGTTTACATAATCATAAAGATCTTCTCATAATTGATTCAAAAATCAGATCTGGAAATAATAAACTTTTCTAAGGTCTACAACAATTTTCTAGCTGTAGGTCTGTGAAAAGATGACAGTTATACATTTAGTATTGATATGTTCAGCTTATACCACTAAGAAAAGAATAGGCTCTTCTGAGAGAAAAGAAAGGTTTAAAGCAGATATAAATTTGTTCAAAAAGCAGAACATCAGAGAACTGTGTAAAACATGTTATTCAAAGGTGATATTCTCCTATGATTGTTCTGTGATTCAATGCTTATTAAAACTTCAGCATTTCAGTCTTATCTTGTGGTAATAGTCTAGTGCCTGACCTTTAATACACTATATCTAATATGACACTGGGTCAGCATTTGCAGATGAATTGCCATACAGACAATTCATAAAAGATAATACCATTGTTAACGTAAACTGCTTCTGTCAGATGCTAAAATATATTATAAAAATGTACATATGGGTTTTCTTTTTGTGTATTTTCAATTTATACTTTGTAAACACATTATAAGTAGTGATGAGCGAGCACTAAAATGCTCGGGTACTCGTTGCTCGGGTTGGGCACATTGGAATACTCGGGTGCTCGACCCGAGCAATGAGCCCAATGTAATTCTACGGGAAAATTGAGCATTTTTCAGTCGGCTCCCCCCGGCAGTCTGCAGAAAGCCTAAAAATTGCCCAAGTCGATGGGAACAGTGCTCAAATGACATGAGAACAGCATGGGGAAGACCCCTGGAAGCATCTCTGATTCCCAGATCACTGCTGTCAGCAACGTTGTCAGAGTATTATGCCACTTTTACGGACTCACAATAAAACATACAAAAACTAAACCAAAATGGATTTTCCTGGGAAAATAAATAACCAAAAACAAAAATACTCCTCCACACCTTGGGCTATGTTCACACGTAGCATTTTTGATGCGTTTTTGCACTTTTGCATTGCTTTCAAACAAGACAAATGCATTCACCAGGAAATGTCATTTTAACATTTTACAACCTTATCTGGCCATGTGGTGTGTGACACATCATCAGACACATGCATACAGTGCTGAAAAGACATGGGAACAGCATGGGGAAGACCTCTGGAAGCATCTCTGACTCCCAAGTCACTGCCTAAAAGTGTGCCCATCATAAGTGATCCTTGGCGCATGCGAAGATCCCTCCCGCCATGCACCTGTCGTTGAAGACTTGCAACAATCACCGTCCACATCCTTGTCCCAGTGTAGCGTTCAGTTGTCCCTACCCCATTCCTTGGAATGCAAGCGCAAGTATGCAGCCAGCCACTCACCAACCCACAGGCTGCAATACTATACTGCCAAATTTTTGACAGCTGTTGCACTTGAAATGTGGCCTTTTAGGCTTGTGGAGGCAGAAGCTGTCCACAACCTTATGACGGCGGTGACCAGGTATCCATACTCGGTCCCCAATCGCCACTATTTGTCCCGGTGTCGTCTCCGCCTTCCACAAGCACGGGTCCCACAACATTACCCGTGCCCTCCCCAGTACACTTACTGGGAAGGGCCACCTAAACACAAACACGTGGACAGTTGAATGTGGCCAGTGACGGTACAGAGCCAGTCCACAGCTTTTTTTGCTGAGTTGTATTTCACCACAGCCATATTCTTTAGCTTGGTGAAAGGACTTGGGAAACCAAATCTACCCAGCTGTCATTTCTCCCAGGAAGTCCTCTAAAGCTGCTTTCACTTGAAATGTGGCCTTTTAGGCTCATGGAGGTGGAAGCTTTTCATAACCTCATGCCGGTGGCGGCCGGGTGTCCATACTCGGTCCCCAGCCGCCACTGTTTCTCCCAGTATTATCTCCGCCTTCCACAAGCACGGGTCCCACATTACCTGTGCCCTCCCCAGTGCACTTACTGGGAAGGATCGCCTAACAACAAACACGTGGACAGGTGAATGTGGCCAGGGACGGTACGGAGCCAGTCCACAGCTTTTTTTGCTGAGTTGTAATTCACCACAGCAATATTCATATGCTTGGTGAAAGGACTTGGGAAACCATATCTACCCAGCTGTCATTTCTCCCAGGAAGTCCTCTAAAGCTGCTTTCACTTGAAATGTGGCCTTTTAGTCTCGTGGAGGCAGAAGCATTTCATAACCTCATGCCGGCGGCGGCCGGGTGTCCATACTCGGTCCCAACCACCACTGTGTCCCACAACTTTACCCATGCCCTCCCCAGTGCACTTATTGAGAAGGACCGCCTAACCACAAACACGTGGACAGGTGAATGCGGCCAGGGACGGTATGTTTATGTAAGTGGCTTCGGGTGTTGCCGAAGCATCAGTGAGCACTACAGTCCTTATAATTAGTGATGAGCGAGCATGCTTGCTAGTGATTGGTGTTCGCCCGAGCATCCCACTGCTCGAGATGCTCGGCGCTCTCCGAGTATTTCCGGGGTTGCTTGGCGGGAGTCCGGGTTCCCTCCCTGCATGTTTGGCGCTCTTTAGAGCGCCAATCAACATGCAGGGATTGCCTGCCACTCATTGTAATGCCGCAGCCATGGTGGTTGTGGCATTACAGTGACTGGATGGCCACACAGCGTCATCAGGTCTATATTAGATCTGACGCCGCTGTGCTCGTCACAGTCACTCCGGAATCAGGCAGAGTAGGGAGAGGTGCTGCTGCGTCAGGGAGAGATTTGCTTGTGTATTAGGTAGTGTAGGGATAAAAACCGTACATTACACATATCCATCTTAACAAACAGTCCTTTTGAGGATGACTAACTAATCCATCTGCAGAGTTATCAAGCAGGCAGGGTATATAGGAAGGCAGTGTATATAGCAGACTGCAGTGCATATAGCACAAGAGGCTCCATTCCAATTCTGCCTTCTGCTGCTGTTAGATATTTCTATATAAAGGCCCAGGTCTAAGGGGCCAGGAATACTTTTTTTTGGATCTTAATCCTTATTATTTGCTTAAAAAGCAAGCCAGAGAACACCGTTTTTCTGCGCCATTAGCTTGTTGGCACTGCAGAATACAGTCAGGTCCTTTCCATATTACAGAAATAGAAATCCAGCTATTTAAAACTGTGTTTTCTCCGTCACACGGATCACATATACGTTTTCAGAAAATCCTGCCATTTTTGGCCTCCGTTCCAATTTTTTTTCACTGTGTCAGTGAAGTTTTTGACACCGGTTTGCTGTTCAAACTAGATACTTACAGGCCAGGTATTTAAAACTCTGTTTTCTCCGTCACACAGATCACATTTACGCTGTCAGAAAATACTGCCTTTTCTGGCCTCCATTAAAAATTTCCTTCAGTGTGTCAGTGAAGCAATTCACACCAGTTTGCTATTCAAACTAGTTACCTACGGGCCAGGTATTTAAAACTCTGCTTTCTCCATCACAAGGATCACATATACGTTGTCGGAAAATGCTGCCATTTCTGACCTCCATTAAAAATTTCCTTTAGTGTGTCAGTGAAGCAATTCACACCAGTTTGCTGTTCAAACTAGTTACCTACGGGCCAGGTATTTAAAACTCTGTTTTCTCCATTACACGGATCACACATAAGTTGTCAGAAAATACTGCCATTTCTGGCCTCCATTAAAAATTTCCTTCAGTGTGTCAGTGAAGCAATTCACACCAGTTTGCTATTCAAACTAGTTACCTACGGGCCAGGTATTTAAAACTCTGCTTTCTCCATCACAAGGATCACATATACGTTGTCGGAAAATGCTGCCATTTCTGACCTCCATTAAAAATTTCCTTTAGTGTGTCAGTGAAGGAATTCACACCAGTTTGCTGTTCAAACTACTTACCTACAAACCAGGTATTTAAAACTCTGTATTCTCCATCACACGGATCACATATACATTGTCAGAAAATACTACCATTTCTGGCCTCCATTAAAAATTTCCTTTAGTGTGTCAGTGAAGTAATTCACACCAATTTGCTGTTCAAACTACTTACCTACAAGCCAGGTATATAAAACTCTGTTTTCTCCGTCACACGGATCACATATACGTTGTCAGAAAATACTGCCATTTCTGGTCTCCATTAAAAATTTCCTTTAGTGTGTTAGTGAAGCAATTCACAGCAGTTTGCTGTTCAAACTACTTACCTACAGGCCTGATATGTAAAAACTCTGTTTTCTCCGTGACATGGATCACATATACGTTGTCAGAAAATACTGCCATTTCTGGCCTCCATTAAAAATTTCCTTTAGTGTGTCAGTGAAGCAATTCACAGCACTTTACTGTTTAAACTACTTACCTACAGGCCAGATATGTAAAACTCTGTTATCTCCGTCACATGGATCACATATACGTTGTCAGAAAATGCTGCCATTTGTGGCCTCCATTAAAAATTTCCTTTAGTGTGTCAGTGAAGCAATTCACACTAGTTGGCTGTTCAAACTACTTACCTACAAACCAGGTATTTAAAACTTTGTTTTCTCTGTCACACGGATCACATATACGTTGTCAGAAAATACTGCCATTTCTGGCCTCCATTAAAAATTTCCTTTAGTGTGTCAGTGAAGCAATTCACAGCAGTTTATTGTTCAAACTACTTATGTACAGGCCAGGTATTTAAAACTCTGTTTTCTCCGTCACACGGATCACATATACGTTGTCAGAAAATACCCCCATTTCTGGCCTCCATTAAAAATTTCCTTTAGTTAGTCAGTGAAGCAATTCACAGCAGTTTGCTGTTCAAACTACTTACCTACAGGCCATGTATCTAAAACTGCTTTCTTCGTCACACGGATCACATATACGTTGTCAGAAAATGCTGCCATTTCTGGCCTCCATTAAAAATTTCCTTTAGTGTGTCAGTGAAGTAATTCACACCAGTTGGCTGTTCAAACTACTTACCTACAAACCAGGTATTTAAATCTCTATTTTCTCCGTCACACAGATCACATATACGTTGTCAGAAAATATTGCCATTTCTGGCCTCCATTAAAAATTTCCTTTAGTGTGTCAGTAAAGCAATTCACAGCAGTTTGCTGGTCAAAGTACTTACCTACAGGCCAGGTATTTAAAACTCTGTTTTCTTCGTCACACGGATCACATATACGTTGTCAGAAAATACTACCATTTCTGGCCTCCATTAAAAATTTTCTTTAGTGTGTCATTGAAGCAATTCACGCCAGTTTGCCGTTCAAACTACTTACCTACAGACCAGGTATTTAAAACTCTGTTTTCTCCGTCACAAGGATCACATATACATTGTCAGAAAATACTGCCATTTCAAGCCTCCATTAAAAATTTCCTTTAGTGTGTCAGTGAAGCAATTAACAACAGTTTGCTGTTCAAACTACTTACCTACAGGCCAGGTATTTAAAACTCTGTTTTATCCGTCACACGGATCACATATACGTTGTCAGAAAATGTTGCCATTTCTGGCCTCCATTAAAAATTTCCTTTAGTGTGTCAGTAAAGCAATTCACACCAGTTTGCTGTTCAAACTACTTAGCTACAGACCAGGTATTTAAAACTCTGTTTTCTCCGTCACACAGATCACATATACGTTGTCAGAAAATACTGCCATTTCAAGCCTTCATTAAAAATTTCCTTTAGTGTGTCAGTGAAGAAATTAACACCAGTTTGCTGTTCAAACTACTTACCTACAGATCAGGTATTTAGGTTTTCTCCATCACACGGATCACATATACGTTGTCAGAAAATGTTGCCATTTCTGGCCTCCATTAAAAATTTCCTTTAGTGTATCAGTGAAGCAATTCACACTAGTTTGCTGTTCAAACTACTTACCTACAGACCAGGTATTTAAAACTCTGTTTTCTCCGTCACACGGATCACATATACGTTGTCAGAAAATACTGCCACTTCTAGGCTCCATTAAAAATTTCCTTTAGTGTGTCAGTGAAGCAATTCACACCAGTTTGCTGTTCAAACTACTTACCTACAGACCAGGTATTTAAAACTCTGTTTTCTCCGTCACACGGATCACATATACGTTGTCAGAAAATACTGCCATTTCTGGCCTCCATTAAAAATTTCCTTTAGTATGTCAGTGGAGCAATTCACAGCAGTTTGCTGTTCAAACTACTTACCTACAGACCAGGTATTTAAAACTCTGTTTTCTCCGTCACATGGATCACATATATGTTGTCAGAAAATACTGCCATTTCTGGCCTCCATTAAAAATTTCCTTTATTGTGTCAGTGAAGCAATTGACAGCAGGTTGCTGGTCAAACTACTTACCTACAGGCCACGTATTTAAAACTCTGTTTTCTCCGTCACACGGATCATATATACGTTGTCAGAAAATGCTGCCATTTCTGGCCTCCATTAAAAATTTCCTTTAGTGTGTCAGTGAAGCAATTCACAGCAGTTTATTGTTCAAACTACTTATGTACAGGCCAGGTATTTAAAACTCTGTTTTCTCCGTCACACGGATCACATATACGTTGTCAGAAAATACCCCCATTTCTGGCCTCCATTAAAAATTTCCTTTAGTTAGTCAGTGAAGCAATTCACAGCAGTTTGCTGTTCAAACTACTTACCTACAGGCCATATATCTAAAACTGCTTTCTTCGTCACACGGATCACATATACGTTGTCAGAAAATGCTGCCATTTCTGGCCTCCATTAAAAATTTCCTTTAGTGTGTCAGTGAAGCAATTCACACCAGTTGGCTGTTCAAACTACTTACCTACAAACCAGGTATTTAAATCTCTGTTTTCTCCGTCACACGGATCACATATACGTTGTCAGAAAATATTGCCATTTCTGGCCTCCATTAAAAATTTCCTTTAGTGTGTCAGTAAAGCAATTCACAGCAGTTTGCTGGTCAAACTACTTACCTACAGGCCAGGTATTTAAAACTCTGTTTTCTCCGTCACACGGATCACATATACGTTGTCAGAAAATACTACCATTTCTGGCCTCCATTAAAAATTTTCTTTAGTGTGTCATTGAAGCAATTCACACCAGTTTGCCGTTAAAACTACTTACCTACAGACCAGGTATTTAAAACTCTGTTTTCTCCGTCACACGGATCACATATACATTGTCAGAAAATACTGCCATTTCAAGCCTCCATTAAAAATTTCCTTTAGTGTGTCAGTGAAGCAATTAACAACAGTTTGCTGTTCAAACTACTTACCTACAGGCCAGGTATTTAAAACTCTGTTTTATCCGTCACACGGATCACATATACGTTGTCAGAAAATGTTGCCATTTCTGGCCTCCATTAAAAATTTCCTTTAGTGTGTCAGTGAAGCAATTCGCACCAGTTTGCTGTTCAAACTACTTAGCTACAGACCAGGTATTTAAAACTCTGTTTTCTCCGTCACACAGATCACATATACGTTGTCAGAAAATACTGCCATTTCAAGCCTTCATTAAAAATTTCCTTTAGTGTGTCAGTGAAGAAATTAACACCAGTTTGCTGTTCAAACTACTTACCTACAGACCAGGTATTTAGGTTTTCTCCATCACACGGATCACATATACGTTGTCAGAAAATGTTGCCATTTCTGGCCTCCATTAAAAATTTCCTTTAGTGTATCAGTAAAGCAATTCACATTAGTTTGCTGTTCAAACTACTTACCTACAGACCAGGTATTTAAAACTCTGTTTTCTCCGTCACATGGATCACATATACGTTGTCAGAAAATACTGCCACTTCTAGGCTCCATTAAAAATTTCCTTTAGTGTGTCAGTGAAGCAATTCACACCAGTTTGCTGTTCAAACTACTTACCTACAGACCATGTATTTAAAACTCTGTTTTCTCCGTCACACGGATCACATATACGTTGTCAGAAAATACTGCCATTTCTGGCCTCCATTAAAAATTTCCTTTAGTATGTCAGTGGAGCAATTCACAGCAGTTTGCTGTTCAAACTATTTACCTACAGACCAGGTATTTAAAACTCTGTTTTCTCGTCACATGGATCACATATATGTTGTCAGAAAATGCTGCCATTTCTGGCCTCCATTAAAAATTTCCTTTAGTGTGTCAGTGAAGCAATTCACACCAGTTTTCTGTTCAAACTACTTACCTACAAACACGGTATTTAAAACTTTGTTTTCTCTGTCACACGGATCACATATACGTTGTCAGAAAATACTGCCATTACTGGCCTCCATTAAAAATTTCCTTTAGTGTGTCAGTAAAGCAATTCACACCAGTTTGCTGTTCAAACTACTTAGCTACAGACCAGGCATTTAAAACTCTGTTTTCTCCGTCACATGGATCACATATACGTTGTCAGAAAATACTGACATTTCTGGCCTCCATTAAAAATTTCCTTTATTGTGTCAGTAAAGCAATTCACACCAGTTTGCTGTTCAAACTACTTACCTACAGACCAGGTATTTAAAACTCTGTTTTCTCCGTCACACGGATCACATATATGTTGTCAGAAAGTACTGCTATTTCTGGCCTCCATTAAAAATTTCCTTTAGTGTGTCAATGAAGCCATTCACACCAGTTTGCTGTTCAAACTACTTACCTACAGGCCAGGTATTTAAAACTCTGTTTTCTCCGTCACACGGATCACATATAAGTTTGCTCCAAACTCAGTCATTTGTAGTGAGCGTGGAAGATACTGTCCTCCATTTAAAATGGACAAGGCACGTGGCAAGGGATGGGGAACTGGACTTGATGGTAATGGTGCATGCAGAGGCCGAGGACAAGGCCGTGGGCAAGCTGAAATTGTGCCACAACAAAGACCCACATCTTCTCGCCTGACCTTCCTGTCCCAATTTCTAGGGGAACGCCGCACACCACTATTGAACCCAGAGCAGTGTCAAAAGGTTGTTGGTTGGATAGCGGATAATGCTTCCAGTCACTTAGCCACCACCACCTCCACCACCCTATCTTCCAAACGGTCAAGTCTCAGTAGCCGTGAGTCTGGACCGCATATTTCTCACCCTGATCCTCCTTCCTCCCACCATGTCGAGTGCCCAGAGACAACTGATCCCACAATTGGACACTCTGAAGAGCTGTTTACTTTTCCATTCATAGATTCGGGACTCTCGCTCGGTCCACTTGAAGAGGGGCAAGAGGAGATCTCGTGTAGCGATATCCAAATATTTGAGCAGCCACGGTCACACAAAGGCGACGGTGGGAAAGTGTCACAAGAGGTGGACGATGATGAGACACAATTGCCAGAAAGTCAGGAGGAGGACCAGGGTGCGGAAGTGGAATGATATAGTAACTGACCCAACCTGGCAGGAGGACATGCACAGCGAGGACAGCAGCACACAAGGGGAGGGAGGCAGAGCACCCCAACAAGCAGGAAGAAGCAGTGTGGTGGCCGCAGACAGAAGGCAGGCAACCGTTCCCCGTAAAACCAACACGAAGGAAGTTGCCAATACAACTGTTAGGTCTTCCCGAGTCTGGTTGTTTTTTAAAGACTCTGCCGATAACCCCAAAAAGGACATTTGCACCACCGGCCAAGCCAGCATCAGCAGGGGTGGCAAAACGACCAGCTTGACCACCACCAGCATGATCAGGCACATGGCAGCAAAGCACCCAACTTTGTGGGAAGAACCCCAGGGTCCAGGAACAGTGTCTGCAGGTGGCACCATTGCTTCTCCTGCTGTTGTTCATGCAAGCCAATCCTCTGTCCATGGTGCATGCGAAGATGCCTCATGCCCTGCACCTGTCGTTGCGCTCTCTCAAGTAGCAGCATCAGGAAGCACGTCCATGTCCTTGTCCCAGTTGTCCATACCCCAGTCCTTGGAACACAAGTGCAAATATGCAGCCAACGCCCCACAGGCCACACTACTAAATTCTCACATTTCACGACTGCTTGCGCTCAAAATGTTGCCTTTTAATCTCCTGGAGACGGAAGCATTCCGAACCTGATGGCGGCGTCCATCCCTTGGTACTCGGTCCCAAGCCACCACTATTTCTCCCGGTGTTCCGTCCCCGCATTACACAAGCACGTGTCCCAAAACATTAGCCATGCCCTCAACAACGCAGTTACCGGGAAAGTCCACCTAACCACGGACATGTGGACAAGTGCTTGTGGGCAGGGACGGTACATCTCACTGACGGCACACTGGATTAACATAGTGGAAGCCGGGACCCAGTCGGACCTTGGGATGGAACACGTCCTCCCGACGCCAAGGATTGCTTGCCCTAGGTCAATCAGGGTTGCCCCCAAGGTCTACAGCTCCTGCACCTCATCCTCCTCAGCCTCCTCCTCCTCTTCAGCCTCCATGTCTGAAATGACCTCATCAGTCACAAGCTGGAAGCACTGCAGCACTGTCTCGGCCAAGCGGCAACAGGCTGTGCTGAAGTTAATATGCTTAGGTGACAAACCGCACAATGCTGGCCCATGTGCTTAACCTCGTGGTTCAGCAGTTTCTCAAATCCTACCCGGAGCTGCCGGATCTGCTTTTTAAAGTATGTTGCCTGTGTGTCCATTTTAGAAAGTCAGCTACAGCTTCAGCCGCCCTTGCTGTGTTTCAGCAGCATTTGCAACTTCCGGCTCACAGACTGGTGTGTGATGTCCCCACGCGTTGGAACTCTAAACTGCGGATGTTGGGAAGGATTTGTGAGCAGAAGAGGGCAGTTGTTGAGTACCAGCATCAACAAGGCCGTTGGTATTCAGTTCAGACTCCACACATAAGACCTCAGGAGTGGACATGGATGTCAGACATATGTACCATCCTAAAAAACTTTGAGGACTCCACCAAGATGGTGAGCGGCAATGACGCCATAATTAGCGTCACCATCTCGCTTCTCTATCTTCTGAAACGCTCTCTGCTCACAATCAAAGATTATACATTGTAGGCGGAGCATGATGAGATGGAACAAGGAACCATACAGGGTGATTACACACAGCCAAGCCTCATCTCATCCCAACATGGATTGGGTGACAATGAGGAAGAGGAGGAGGAGGAGGAAGGACAGGAGCTAGTTTCATGCACTATAGACGGTACTACCTGCACAGCTGTCATACCGTCTGTTCAGCATGGATGGCCAGAGGACAAAGAGGAGGAGGAGGAGAGCATGGTCAGTCATCCTCTTGGTGAGGACACGGAAGTCTTGCCTGTTAGTACTCTGGCACGCATGGCTGAGTTTATGTTACGCTGCCTTTCCCATGACTCCAGCGTTCTCAAAATGTTGGGTGACAGTCATTACTGGTTGGTGACACTTCTAGACCCACGCTACAAGGAGAACTTTATATCTCTTATTACTGAGGCGAACAGGTCTACAACAATGGGGCTGTATCAGAAGGCCCTTGTCGCGAAACTATTAAAAAAATTCCCATCTGAAAACGCTGGCGGCAGAGGGCACACTTCGTTGGACAACCAAGGAGTACAGGCGAGAGAGACACAACTTCAATCCAGCAGAGGCAGGGGAACACTGTCAAAGTTCTGGGAGAGTTTTCTCAGACCCTCCCATCGCACAGGCCCATAGGCGCGGGGTACTCTTACAAGGAGTGCAAAGTTTTTGAAAATGTTGAGGGAGTACCTTGCCTACCGTACCAACTACCTCCCTGATTCCTCTGTGCCTTATAATTATTGGGTATCCAAGCTGGATATGTGGAATGAACTGGCTCTCGATGCCTTGGAGGTCCAGGCCTGCCCTGCCGCTAGCGTTTTATCGGAGCGGGTTTTTAGTGCCGCTGGTGGAATTATAACTGATAAGTGCATCCACCAGTCAACTGAAAATGCTGACAGGCTGACTCTTATAAAAATGAACAAGGGCTGGAATGGGCCAGACTTCTCAACACCACTGAATGATAGCAGCATAACAAACTCAAATCCAGTGTCTTTTTTTGGGAGGTGTATTCCCATGCACCTTTTCACACCCACACATGGGTATACGCTTACTGATTTTGGCTATTTGCTCTTGTCCTCCTCCTTCTCCTCATCCTTCACCACCATATCACCAGGGTGACCGTGATGCAACACCTACATAATTTTTTTAAAGGGTGTTTATGATGCCCGTAAAAAAAAATGTTTACACAGCATGTTCATGTATACCCCCCAGGGGTAAATGTTTGTCAGCCCATACACTTAGTGCATGGGCATTACAAGTATAGGAGGCCTGCTCCTTTCTAATGGGAACATTTCTTTATGAAGCCCTCCTCCACGACTCTTCCAAGGGTCATTGAAGTGCCTCCAAATTTTTGGTAGCCCTTGCATTCACTGCATAGACCAACACTATGGAACACTCTCTCCTTTCTAATGGGAATTTGTCGTTACTTTGGCCCTGCTCTATGTGTCTTTAAATTCTTAGTGGGTTTTTTCCTAAAATTGGTCAGCCGTTGGACTCACTGCATACCCTATAACTGTATAGCAGACTCTCTCCTTTCTAAATGGAATTTGTTGTTACTGTGGCCCTGCTCTATGTGTCTTTAAATTCTTAGTGGGGTTTTTCCTAAAATTGGTCAGCCGTTGGACTCACTGCATACCCTATAACTGTATAGCAGACTCTCTCCTTTCTAATGGGAACATGTTGTACCTTGTTACTGTGGCCCTGCTCTATGTGTCTTTAAATTCTTAGTGGGGTTTTTCCTAAAATTGGTCAGCCGTTGGACTTACTGCATACCCTATAACTGTATGGCAGACCCTCTCCTTTCTAATGGGAACATGTCGTACTTATTACTGTGGCACTGCTCTGTGTGTCTTTAAATTCTTAGTGGGGTTTTTCCTAAAATTGGTCAGCCGTTGGACTCACTGCATACCCTACAACTGTATAGCAGACTCTCTCCTTTCTAAATGGAATTTGTCATTACTGTGGCCCTGCTCTATGTGTCTTTAAATTCTTAGTGGGTTTTTTCCTAAAATTGGTCAGCCATTGGACTAAATGCATACCCTATAACTGTATAGCAGACTCTCTCCTTTCTATATGGAATTTGTCATTATTGTGGCCCTGCTCTATGTGTATTTAAATTCTTAGTGGAGTTTTTCCCAAATTTTGGCAGCCCTTGCAGTCACAGCATGGACATTACCACTATAGGAGACCCGCTCCTTTATAATGGGAACATTTTTTTTACTGAGACGCTCTTCTATGTCTCTTCAAAGGGGTATTGGGTTGCGTCCAAATTTTTGGCAGCCCTTGCAGCCACTGGATACCCAATAACAGTATAGGAGACCCACTTGTTAATAATGGGAACAATAAAGCATAGCCGGCTGATGGCTCTCTAACAATAGCGAGGGTTGACTGCTGGCCTTTTAAGAATAGTAAGGGCCGTCTGATGTCCCTATAAAAATAAGCTTTATGACTTTCAGAGTCACTCCATCAAAAATAAAACAGGATGTGTCTGATGATGTGTCACACACCACATTGCCAGATAAGGTTGTAAAATGTTAAAATGACATTTCCCGGTGAATGCATTTGTCTTAAAAAATAACGTAAAAAAACAAAACAATAGACTCTTTCTTTAGTATAAAAAACAGCGTCACCAATTTAACCTCATTGTAATCACATTGTTCAGCTCATGCACCTCCTCCTCCATCGCATAAATGACCACATCAGTCACAAGCTGACAGCACTGCAGCACTGCCTTGGCCAAGCGGCAACAGGCTGTGCTGAAGATAACATGCTTAATGCTTAATTGACAAACTGCCCAGCGCTGCAGAGTTGTTGAAAGCTGTAACACAGCAGCCTGATCTGTGGCTCTCACCGCTGAACATACAGCCAGGCATGGTCGTGTGTGTCAATGGGCGGAATCTGGTGATGGACAAATGACAGCCGGAGTAGATACAGTTTACCTCTATGCCAGTCCTTTCACCGAGCTAAATACAACTCTCAGCAAAAAAAGCTGTGGACTGGCTCCGTATTGTCCCTGGCCACATTCACCCGTCCACGTGTTTGTGGATAGGCAGTCCTTCCCAGTAAGTGCACTGGGGAGGGCACGGGTAATGTAGTGGGACCCGCGCTTGTGGAAGGCGGAGACTATATCGGGAAAATTGATAGCAGCTGGGGACCGAGTCTGGACACTCGGCCGCCGCCGGCATGAGGTTATGAAAAGCTTCCGCCTCCACGAGCCTAAAAGTCCACATTTCAAGTGCAAGCAGCTGTCAAAAATTTGGCAGTATAGTATTGCAGCCTGTGGGTGGGTAGGTGGCTGGCTGCATACTTGCGCTTGCATTCCAAGGAATGGGGTAGGGACAACTGAACGCTGCACTGGGACAAGGACGTGGACGGTGATTGTTGCAAGTCTGCAATGACAGGTGCATGGCGGGAGGCATCTTCGCATGCGCCAAGGATCACTTATGATGGGCACACTTTTAGGCAGTGATGTGGGAGTCAGAAATGCTTCCAGAGGTCATGCTGTTCCCATGTCTTTTCGGCACTGTATGCATGTGTCTGATGATATGTCACACACCACATGGCCAGATAAGATTGTAAAATGTTAAAATGACATTTCCCAGTGAATGCATTGGTCTTTGTTGAAAGAAATGTAAAAGTGCAAAAAAGCATCAAAAACGCTACGTGTGAACATAGCCCAAGGTGTGGAGGAGTATTTTTGTTTTTGGTTATATATTTTGTCTTATATACAAGTCATTACCCTGGAAAGGATGTTCCTTAATATATTTCCCAGGAAAATCCATTTTGGTTTCGTTTTTGTATGTTTTATTGTGAGTCCGTAAAAGTGGCGTAATACTCTAACAAATTTGTTGACAGCAGTGACAGCATGGGAGTCAGAAATGCTTCCAGGGGTCTTCCCCATGCTGTTCCCATGTCATTTGAGCACTGTTACCATCGATTTGGGCAATTTTTAGGCCCTCTGCAGACCGCCTGGGGGAGCCGCCTGAAAAATACTCGAGTTTCCCGTAGACTTACACTGGGCTCGTTGCTCGGGTTGAACACCCGAGTATTCCAATTTGCTCGTCCAGAGCAACGAGTACCCGAGCATTTTAGTGCTCGCTCATCACTAGCTTTATAGCTTTTCACTAAAGCTTTCCCCTTTATTTCAGGCTCCACAAACAATTATCTGGGTATGAGAGCCAACAGGTGGGACTCATCATATTTTGCTGCAGGATGTACTGCTAATGCTCTAGAACTTTCCACAGTGGATTCTTTCTTTGTGGTTCTAGGTCTCCTGACCGTGTAGCAGAAAGTAATATAGCATCTCTACGCCAAAGACTAAATACTGCAGAAGAGTATTGTTACTGAGTTTTGGCATTGAATCATGGACTCTCAGTGGAATAAGATAGACTTTCACCATAATTTTTTAACGAAACTTTCTGACCAAATTAAAGACAAGTTAGTACAGTTATCTCCTTCAATTTTCCTTGAATCAGCCATGTCTTTGGCAATCAATATTGATAGGCAGCTGTGTGAATGCAGACAGGAATGAACCCCTGCTTCTGCACATTCACCTGAGATCTATGTACCTACTATATTTGCTGAGAAGCCCATACAAATTGGGATGATTCAGTCCTATTGACAACAAGGGGTCAAGCAACAAAAGTTTGGTTTTTGTAGCTACTGTGTAGAGTCTGGATATCAGATAAGTTTCTCCCCCCAAAAAAAAACTTCTGTCAGAAAAGTTCTAGTCATAGTTGGATCTGGAGATGCCCACCTAGGAACACGGGTATTTCCAATTGATTCTGTAAAATTATTGCTCTCTGTTTGCTTATCTAATCTTGAAAAGTCTATCTCGCCTATTGTCTTTATTGACACCAAAGTGGCAAAAGATCTTGGTTTACCTTTGCTAAAATTGTGTCTTCATATGTATGTTTCTGCTGGGGAGAAATGGTGGAGCCACACACGGAGATATCAGACATAGGTAGGTTAGTGGAGGGAGGAAACACAAGAAGTTCCGTTTTTGACAGGTTCAGTTTCCGATAGAGGAAGGACATAATGTTAGAGATGGCGGAAAAATAATCACTGGTGGTTTGTAATAATTCAGGGGTGAGGTTAGGAGACAATGTGTATATCATCAACATAGAGAAGGTACTGAAAACCAAATCTACTGATTTTTTGTCCAATAGGGGTGGTGTATAAGGAGAAGAGGTGGGGGCCTAGGACTGATCCTTGAGGAAGCCCAACAGTAAGGGGAAAAGGGGAGGAAGAGGAGCCGACAAAAGATACAGTGAAGGAGCGGTCAGAAATGTAGGAGGAGAACCAGGATAGAACAGTGTCCTTAAGGCTGAAAGAGCGGAGCATCGTGAGGAGGAGCTGGTGATCCACCATGTCGAATGCTGCAGAGAGATCCAGGAGACTAGTGATGAGCGAACGTAGTAGCCACTGCTCGGTACTCAGCCGAGCATCACGGTGCTCAACAAGCTCAGCGCTCTCCGAGTAATTCCGCGTTGATTGAGCGGGAACTCGGGTCCCCTCCCTGCATGTTTGGCGCTCTTTAGAGAGCCAATGAACATGACATGTAGGGATTGCCTGCAACACACTGTAATGCCGTAGCCAAGTTGGTTGTGGGCATTACAGTGATTGGCTGGCCGCACAGCATCATCAGGTCTATATAAGACCTGACGCCGCTATGCTCGTCACAGTCTACTCCGGAAACAGGCAGAGTAGGGAGAGGTCCTGCTTAATCAGGTAGAGATTTGCTTGCTTATAGTTAGTAGAGGTATTCCACAACATATATCCATATATCCATCTGAACTAATAGTCCTTCTGAGGACTAATCTAGGTGCATATTTTCAGTGGTGAAGGTGATAGCAGTAGTTAGGAAGGCAGGCAGTGTATGTGGCAGACTGCAGTGCCACAGGCGGGTCCATGGCACGTTCTTGCTGCTGCTGTTCTTACAGATATTTGTAGACATAGCCTCATATATCAGGGGCCAGGGCCAATTTTTTTTATCTTAATCCTGATTATTTGATTAAAAAGCAATCCAGAGTACACACTTTTTTCTGCTCCATTTGCTTGTTAGCACTGCAGAATAGAGTCAGATCTTTTCCACATGACAGCAATAAAAATCCAGAAATTTGAACTGAACGTGGAAAAAATTGGCTTACATTTTCATTTTGTTAGCAATCCAAACAAGTTCCAAATGGTATCCAAAGGGAAAGATAATTTTCTACCAAAACTCTAAAATATAGTATCAGCAACTTGTGTAGGACACATAAATCCAAAACACAACAAATGAGTATTAGGTTTAAAATATAATGTATTTATTAGATATTCTTTAAAATAAAGGTTTAAAAGCAGATAAATACCCGTACTACAAACATGGGGGGTCAAACCATGAACCATTAAAAAATAAATATATATATATATGGGTAACACATATGTTATAACACCATAGCATATTCAACTCTGTTAATATGTAAAATATCCTATATAATAGGTAGATAGCCAATCCACATCACAGGATATATAAATGAATCACATTAGACAGAAAACATCATTACCTCACACAGTTGTAAATAAGGATGAAGGCATGGGGACCACCACCGCTCCGACGCGCGTTTCGACACCTTTTTCAAGGAGCGCTGCATGTAATGTGTGCTTATGGTGATTTAAATAGAAATACTGTTGATGGGTTAATCGCTTACAGCTGTCTACTACAGGAAATGCAGAGCTGTGCGGCGCGCATGCGTGATGACTGCTTCCTGAACGGCAAACTTCCGTCCACGGTCAATGACACGCAAGCTCTCGGTTGCTATGCAACGTGCGTGCCAGCGGTCACATGGTCCGTGTAAGGAAGTGCCGGAAGCCCAGTTCATCCTGCAAGCGCGACCGGTCTGCTGAAGAGCCGGTATATATTCTAAATAAATGAACGAATGAGTGAAGAAAAGTGTGTGAGTGGGATAGGTGCATGAAAGCATGAATAAATGTGACAATTGTAAAGGGCAGGAAAACATAAAAAGGAATATATAAACCAAAACTGGGAATGAAAATATACAAACAGATTGGGATATTTAAACAATACAATATGTGCACAATACGAGATAATATTGCTGACCTACGATATATTAAAAGCGCAATTGTAATTGTATCAAACACTGAAGGATTAAGATAGGGCATATGGAACCAATCAACCATATAATACAATCAAATACATGAAATGTATCATTAAATGAATTAAACAATAACCAGATAAGCTCACATACACATATAAATGTGATATTAACCATAAAAAAGTGCAAAGTGCCGAGGTGTGTATATCACAAATACACGTGGATAAAATGCGTTTATATGCCTTATGAAGATACATATACACAGGTATATATACTAATGTGCAAAATCAAAGGGGCATGCATAAATATACATGTAAAATATATTATCAGTATAAATATAAAAAACATGGAAAAATAACTCATCAATTAGAAGTAAAATAAGGAATAAAAAATAAATAAAAAGTAATAATAAATAATAAATATATAATATATGAAAATAAATTGAAAAATAATAAATATGAATATAAAAATGTGTGAGGAAGTGCAATAGAATATATATACTGTAAGGCAGCACTAGTCATTATAATGGGGGATACTCGCTGCACCGGGTCAATTAACCCCTTTAAAGCCCATGACGTACTAATACGCGTCTGTGCCCTGGGCTTTAAGAGCCTGACCCGTATTAGTACGTCATGGCGATCGCGAGCGCACACAGGCCGTGCGGGCGCGATCGCCGCCGGGTGTCAGCTGATTGTCACAGTTGACACCCGATACTATGTGCAGGGAGCGGTCCTGCACCGTTCCCAGCACATTAACCCCCGCAATGCTGCAATCGAAGTCAATCGCAGCATTGCAGAGGCAAGGGGAGGTGATCGCCGATACTCACCTCCTCTTCCGGCTTCCAGCGCTGTCTGCCGCGGCTTCCCGGGTGTTGCCATGACGACCCGATGTCGTCATGACAACATCCGGGTCACCAGACAGCAGGAAGATTGTTTGGAAATGCGCAGTGCATCTCCAAACAATCTTCTCCCTGTCCAGCGCTGACAGCCTGCATGGCACAGGGATGGTGCTGCATTCCTGTGCGATGCAGGCGATCAGAATGAAAAAAGTGAAAGTCCCATAGTGGGACAAAGTAAAAAAGTAAAAAAACTGTCTGAAAGTGAAAAAAAAAAAAAATTGTAAAAATATTGAAAAAAAAATAAAAAAAATAATCCACTAAAAATAAAAATATAATGTACCCATCAATAAATATTATTATAAAAAAAAACAAACAAACAATAAAACTACATATATTTGGTATCGCCGCGTCCGTAACGACCTGACCTAGAAAACTGTTCCACTAGTTAACCCCTTCAGTGAACACGGTAAAAAAAAAAAAAAACAAGGCAAAAAACAATGCTTTATCATCATACTGTCAAACAAAAAATGGAATAACACGCGATCAAAAAGACGAATATAAATAAAAATGGTACCGCTGAAAACGTCATCTCATCCCGCAAAAAAAAAGCCACCATACAGCTCCATCATCCAAAAAATCAAAAAGTTAGAGCTCTCAGAATAAAGCGATGCAAAAAAATAATTTTTTCTATAAAATAGCCTTTACTGTGTAAAAGCGCCAAAACATAGAAAACAATATAAATGTGGTACCGCTGTAAAAATACTGACCTGAAAAATAAAGCTGCCTTATCAATTTTACCACACCCGGAGCGGAATAAAAAAAATGTAAAAAAACACAATTCCTGAATTGTTGGTTCTTGTTTATTCTGCCTCCCAAAAATAGGAATAGAAAGCGATCAAAAAATGTCACGTGCCTGAAAATGGCACCAATAAAAACGTCAACTCATCCCGCAAAAAACAAGCCGTCACATGACTCTGTCTGCCAAAATGTGGCGATGCAAAAACTAGATTTTACAAAATATGTGTCTTTTAGTGTTTGACAGCTGTCAATCATAAAAACCCGATATGATTCTGGTATCGCTGTAATCGCACCGACCCGAAGAATAAAGTAATCTCATCACTTATACCGCATGAGGAACGGCGTAAAAAATAAACGCTAGGGCTGGGGTTGGGGTTGTGCTAATGTTAGGGTTGGGGTTGTTTTTTTTTTCCAATGTAAAAAGAAAAAAAAGGATGACGATATGGCGACTAGTGTTGAGCGCAAGTGCTCGCTACTTGAGTTAGCATTGGGTGCTCGGGTATGCACTGAGTATCGCGGGTGCTCAAGTCTCCGCCCCATATGCTTCGCGGCCAAAAAAACCTCGCGGGGATTGCCTGCCATGCACGAGCGATCCCCGCATCTTTTTTTGGGCGGGGACTCGAGCATTTCACTTGAGCACCTGTGATACATGGTGCATACCTGAGTACCCGATGCAAACTCAAGTAGCGAGCACTTGCGCTCAAGAGTAATGACAACTTACTCAATATGATGACCTAATGTTATCAAATTCTGTGTCGTACCTCTGGGTTCAAAATGTTCGCTATACCCCTTAATAAAATCCTTGAGGGGTATAGTTTCCAAAATGGGGTCACTTATGGGGGAGCTCCACTGTTTAGGCACATCAGGGGCTCTCCAAACGCGACATGGTGTCCGCTAACAAATTGAATGGAAAATCGGCTCAAATTGTTAGCCGGTTAGATGCATAATTTGAGCCGATTTTCCATTCAATTTGTTAGCGGACACCATGTTGCGTTTGGAGAGCCCCTGATGTGCCTAAACAGTGGAGCTACCCCACAAGTGACCGCATTTTGGAAACTAGACCCCCCAAGGCACCTATCTAGATGCATAGTGAGCACTTGGAACCCTCAGGTGCTTCAAAAATTGATTCATAAAAATGAAAAAGTGGAAAAAAAAATACTTTTTCATTTTTACGAATCAATTTGTGAAGCACTTAGGGGTTCCAAGTTCTCACTATGCATCTAGATAGGTGCCTTGGGGCATCTAGTTTCCAAAATGGTGTCACTTGTGGGGGGTTTCCACTGTTTAGGCACATCAGGGGCTCTCCAAACGCAACATGGCGTCCGCTAATTATTCAAGCAAATTTTGCAATCAAAAAGTCAAATGGCGCTCCTTTCCTTCCGAGCCCTGCCGTGCGCTCAAACAGTGTTTTTTCCCCACATATGGGGTATCTGCGTGCCCAGGGGAAATTGCACAACAAATTTTGGGGTACATTTTTTCCTGTTACCCCTGCGAAAATAAAAAATATTGGGTCTAAAGTAACATTTTTGTGAAAAAAGTTAAATGTTCATTTTTTTCTTCCACATTCCAAAAATTCCTGTGAAGCACCTGAAGGGTTAAGAAAGTTCTTGAATGTGGTTTTGAGCACCTTGAGGGGTGCAGTTTTTAGAATGGTGTCACTTTTGGGTATTTTCTGTCATAAAGACCTCTCAAAGTGACTTCAAATGTGATGTGGTCCCTAAAAAAATGGTTTTGTAAATTTTGTTGGAAAAATGAGAAATCGCTGGTCAACTTTTAACCCTTATAGCTCCCTAACAAAAAAAAATTTTGGTTCCAAAATTGTGCTGATGTAAAGTAGACATGTGGGAAATGTTATTTATTAACTCTTTTGTGTGACATATCTCTCTGATTTAAGGGCATAAAAATTCAAATTTTGAAAATTGCAAAATTTTCAAAATTTTCGCCAAATTTCCGTTTTTTCACAAATAAACGCAAGTGATATCGAAGAAATTTTACCACAATCATGAAGTACAATATGTCACGAAAAAACAATCTCAGAATCAGGGGGATCCGTTGAAGCGTTCCAGAGTAATTACCTCATAAAGTGACAGTAGTCAGAATTGTAAAAATTGGCCTGGTCATTAACGTGCAAACCACCTTGGGTTGTAAAGGGGTTAATGCACACCAGCAATGTCTTTCCGGTATTTCACACTTCAGCAGTTTATTATTATCATAAACCACAGTTCACACATATAATGTCCACGAGCCCAAGTGGCAGACAGGCCCACTTGGCCCAGGTTACAGCCTTCAGCAAGGTAATACTTTAGCAATGTCCATATAAGTGTCCATATAACAAAGTGTATTACCTTTGCAGGGTTTAGTTGCTGCAGTCCATTTGATCTGCCACCACTGTGGCTTTGTGGCTTCCCAGATGGGGGTCTCTAGCCGTCGTCCCGTCTAATGCTACTGGTATGTCTTACACCGTCAACATCCAGCCTGCGCCTTTCAGGACTCTTCAACAAGCCGCTGCCTTCCAAGGCCACTAGCATCCACTCACAGGATCCAGTCTCGACCTTTCAGGCCGCCAGGCTTCACTCGGCCTCACAAGGCCTCTCACTCTCACGGTGTCCCACACAGGAACAGGCCTCATGCCTAACTCCGAACACACCTGTCTCCCATCAAGCAGGGTTTATATATCCATCCCGTGCACACACACACACACACACAGACAGGACCTTGCTGATGTCACAGTCATGTGATCAGACAGACATTCTGTGCGTGCAGGACCTGTGCTATGTCACAGTCATGTGACCAGTCACCTGAGGGGGAAGGTACATGGTCAGGTAAAACACATCCTGGACCATTACCGTAATGCCAGCAAGTCGCTGCATTACAATACAAATGTGTAAAGTTATATATATGAACATGAAACCAAATATATGACAATAATAAAGTGAAGTGCATATGGAAAGAGTAAACAATTATGAATGACCATGGTGCAAAATAATAATAATGATGTGATGTTTGTGAAAAAAAAAAAATTGTCAAAATGACAGTACTGAATAATGAGTAATAGTCCATAATAAATTCCAAATATTGTTTTCCACCGATGCTTCTTCTTTCAACAGGTAACTCCGACAGCTGTGTCCATGAAGGCCATATCATCGCAACAACAATAGCACAAAGTGAGTATCAAGACGTCACTAAATATAAAAAATAGATAATTAAAACCATGTAAAAACAAAAGTAAAACGTACACAATTGATCTAAAGAAAGGCGGCAAACCCAAAATTTTCATTTAATCCATAGGGCACAATTGAATTCAGCCGATAAATCCATCGACTTTCGATACGTGCTAAGGCTTTAAACAGATCACCCCCCCTAGCACCCAAAGATACCTTGTCAATGGCTTTCACTCGCAAGGAAGATGGATCGGAGTTATGAAAAGATTTGAAGGGAGAGTTTTCAAATGGTCATTGTTCTCGGAATCCTTAGCTTTTTCAATGTCGCGTATATGTTCTCTTACGCGAACTCAGAATTCCCGGGTAGTCATGCCAACATAAATCTTGTGGCATGGACATTCAGCCACATAGATTACCCCTTTTGTGGAGCAAGTAAGGAACTGCCTGATGGTAAATTTACGATTTTTTGAGGAATTAAAGAATTCCTTAGACCTTTCGGTATTAAGGCAAGCTTTACATTGCCCACAAGGGCAAAATCCTTGAATCTGCTCACTAAAAAGTGATGGATTTCTTCTTGCCGGCTTGTATTCACTGCGTACCAGGTAATCCCTCAAATTTCTTGACCTTTTAGCAGTGATAAATGGCTTATCAGATATGATTTTACTTAGTATTGGGTCAATTTGCAAGACATGCCAATGCCTATGGATAACGTTAGAGAAACTTCTCCATTGATCATTGTAAGGGGTAATCAACCTGATTTGATCAGAACGAGTTATGAGGGATTGAGTGGAGTAAAGGAGCTGGTTCCGATTACTTTCTTTCGCCCGTCGATATCCCCGGCGTATTTGCCTATGTCCATATCCACGCTCTCTGAACCTAGTATACAGTTCAGAGGCCTGTTGCTCAAATGCCTCATCTGATGAGCAAATTCTTCTGGCCCTCAGGTATTGTCCAACGGGTATACCTCAAATGGTGGATGGCAAATGGGAAGAATCCGCTCTAAGAATTGAGTTGGTGGCAGTAGGTTTTCGAAATATATTGGTTTGGACCACACCTTCTGGGGACACTGTGATATCTATATCCAAAAAATTGACCCTACGCCCGTAGGCATAGGTCAATTTAATGTTAAGATCATTATTGTTGAGCTGATACATTACTTCCTGAAGGTCCCCAATGCTACCATCCCATACAAACAGTATATCATCAATATACCTGGCCCAACTAACGATGTTCTCACAGCCAGGTATAGGGGAGGTTTGAAAATTCTCCCGCTCCCAGGCCCAAAGAATAAGTTAGCATAAGAGGGGGCACAGGCCGCCCCCATTGCTGTTCCTTTGCCTGTAAAAAGATTTCATCCCCAAACACAAAACAATTGTGTGTGAGGATGAACTCAAGTAGCACTATAATTAAATCACTCAGTTCAGTATCCAAATTACTGTTGTAAAGGAACCAAGATACAGCCTTCAACCCATGTACATGCATGATGGAGGTATACAGTGCCTCTACATCAGCTGTTACCAGTAACATTTGGCCCTCCAGATGAAGCTTGTCTAGTCGTTTCAGAGCTGCAGTAGTGTCCTGTATATACGAAGGGAGCGTAGCTACAATAGGTTTAAGATAGAAGTCGATTACACGACAGACCATTTTGCACAAACTACCATTGCCAGACACAATTGGTCGACCAGGGGGATCATTTATGTCCTTATGTATCTTAGGGATAAGATACAGGGTAGGCATCCGAGGTTTTAATTTTTGTATATGATCCAAGAATTTTTTTGGGACAATGCCCTTTTGATATGCTTGTTTCCAGTTGAAACTTATCCAATGGGTTATGGGAGAGTTTCCTGTAGCATTGGCGATCGGATAATAATTTGTGTGCCAGCTTCTCATAAAGATGATTGGGCCAAATCATTAAATTCCCACCCTTATGAGCAGCTTTTAGTACACAGTCATCCCATTTCCCAATTTCCTCTAAAACCTCTCGGAATTGTTTACCACCATGGTATCTAGGACCTGTAGTTCTTAATTTTTCAATATCCTTAGTTACCAATTTTACAAAAGTATCTACCGCTGGGCATGTGTTGAGGTTGGGAAATTTACTTGACTTATTCATGAGAAAAACAGGAAAATTATTCGTTGATTCAACCTCCTGATCAGCCAATGCCTCAAGAATCGCCACAGCCGTTCTCTCCTCCTCAGTATCAAATGTGAACCCAAAGTTAGATTTTACATAGAATCTTTTTAATATAAGTTTTCGTGCAAACAAATGCACATCTTTCACAGCAGTGAAAGTATCCAGAGACTGGGGAGGAAAGAACGTTAGACCCTTTTCTAATACATACTCCTGCTGAGGTGTGAGAATATGAGTAGATAGGTTAATTACCTTGGGTTGGTTGCTGCGCTTTTGGCTATGGTTTGGTCCATCATAATCTCGAAATTTATTTTTGCCACCAAATCGTGTGCGAGCTGGTCTGCCACTCTGAGTTTCATGCTCAAGACCAGAGACGGTGCTACTAGTTGCAGATGAGATGGATGACATGGAAGGGTTCCTCGACATGGTGTTTTTGTCATCAATTTTTTTATTATATTGCCAACGAAAAACTCTTTTGTTTTCGTAATCACCAATATCACGCTGGTATTTTTTGGATTTGATTTTGCTAATATTTTCCTCCCATTTCGCCATCTCCTTATCCATATCAACAAGGAATTTCTCCAGCGTTTCGGCTGGGATATCCCTCAGCATTTGTTTGTGTACTACATCCATCTCCTGATCAATCTCTCCCAGAACAATAACATTTCTCTCATTGATGATTTCAATGAAAGTCATTGAACAGGAAGAGGCAGCTGCTTCCCATTTCTTATTTAGCTCTGCGTCTTCCAAGCCAAACGTAGGAAAAAGTTGAATTCGTAGTCCTCTTGGAATGATTTTTTGCTTATGATAATTTTCCAAAGAGGCCTTAGTCCACCAAATTCTTGTTTTTTTCTGGAGCAGATTTTTGTTTTGAAAAGTTCTTTATGATCAATATGTGTACTACTAAAAACGACTGAAGTACCGGGTTTAAATAGTTCAGATGCCTAGTCCTGCCAGGACAGCATCCTGGCTTTAAGGTCCATATTCCGGAACTAAATCTGTTTCAAAACAGAACATCAATATTAACAATCCAAACAAGTTCCAAATGGTATCCAAAGGGAAAGATAATTTTCTACCAAAACTCTAAAATATAGTATCAGCAACTTGTGTAGGACACATAAATCCAAAACACAACAATTGAGTATTAGGTTTAAAATATAATGTATTTATTATATATTCTTTAAAATAAAGGTATAAAAGCAGATAAATACCCGTACTACAAACATGGGGGGTTATATATCACAGGATATATAAATGAATCACATTAGACAGAAAACATCATTACCTCACACAGTTGTAAATAAGGATGAAGGCATGGGGACCACCACCGCTCCGACGCATGCAGGATGAACTGGGCTTCCGGCACTTCCTTACATGGACCACGTGACCGCTGGCACACACGTTGCATAGCAACCGAGAGCTTGCGTGTCATTGACCGTGGACGGAAGTTCAGGAAGCAGTCATCACGCATGCGCGCCGCACAGCTCTGCATTTTCTGTAGTAGACAGCTGTAAGCGATTAACCCATCAACAGTATTTCTATTTAAATCAGCATAAGCACACATTACATGCAGCGCTCCTTGAAAAAGGTGTCGAAACGCGCGTCGGAGCGGTGGTGGTCCCCATGCCTTCATCCTTATTTACAACTGTGTGAGGTAATGATGTTTTCTGTCTAATGTGATTCATTTATATATCCTGTGATGCGGATTGGCTATCTACCTATTATATAGGATATTTTACATATTAACAGAGTTGAATATGCTATGGTGTTATAACATATGTGTTACCCATATATATATAATTTTTGAATGGTTCATGGTTTGACCCCCCATGTTTGTAGTACGGGTATTTATCTGCTTTTATACCTTTATTTTAAAGAATATCTAATAAATACATAATATTTTAAACCTAATACTCATTTGTTGTGTTTTGGATTTATGTGTCCTACACAAGTTGCTGATATTTTCATTTTGTTGCAGTATGTCGGTCAAGCTATTCACACTAAGTCTCTGAGAAGAAAAGTATTACTAAACTACAGGCCTGCTATTTAAAACCATGGTTCTCTGTCAGATGTATTTCACATATAACTGCATTCCAAAAACAGCCATTTCTGCCTTCCATTTCATTTCAGTGTGTCAGTCAAGCTATTCACACTAGGTCTCTGTGAAGTATAGTATTAGTAAACTACAGGCCCACTTTTTAAAACTGTGGATCTCCATTAGGCATATACATATAACTGTGTTCCAAATTCAGCCATTTCTGAACTCCATGTACATTTTGTTGCAGTGTGTCGGTGAAGCTATTCACATGAGGTCGCTGTGAAAAATAGTATCAGTAAACTATAGGCCCGTGGTTCTCCGTCACACTGCTACTAAGCCCAAAATTATTTTCCGGGCTAGATGCAGCTAAAAATTATTATTAATTTCAAAGCTGGTGGAGCTTGGTATAGATGGCCTAATAGATTGAGTACCAGACACTGCTACAGGCCCAAAAGGTTTTACTTGGCTAGGTGCAGTATGTGGTACTCATTCTATTAGGCCATCTATACCAAGCTCCACCAGCTTTCAAATTACTAATAATTTTTAGCTGCATCTTGCCTGGAAAATAATTTTGGGCATAGTAGTAGTGTGTGGTACTCATTGTATTAGGCCATCTATACCAAGCTCTACCAGCTTTGAAATTAATAATAATTTTTAGCTGCATCTTGCCTGTAAAATAATTTTGGGCATATTAGCAGTGTGTGGCACTCATTCTATTAGGCCATCTATACCAAGCTCCACCAGCTTTGAAATTAATAATAATTTTTAGCTGCATCTAGCCCGGAAAATAATTTTGGGCTTAGTAGCAGTGTGTGGTACTCATTGTATTAGGCCATCTATACCAAGCTCCACCAGCTTTCAAATTACTAATAATTTTTAGCTGCATCTTGCCTGTAAAATAATTTTGGGCATATTAGCAGTGTGTGGTACTCATTCTATTAGGCCATCTATACTAAGCTCCACTAGCTTTCAAATTACTTATAATTTTTAGCTGCATCTTGCCTGGAAAATAATTTTGGGCATAGTAGCAGTGTGTGGTACTCATTGTATTAGGCCATCTATACCAAGCTCCACCAGCTTTGAAATTAATAATAATTTTTAGCTGCATCTTTCCTGTAAAATAATTTTGGGCATATTAGCAGTGTGTGGTACTCATTCTATTAGGCCATCTATAATAAGCTCCACCAGCTTTCAAATTACTAATAATTTTTAGCTGCATCTTGCCTGGAAAATAATTTTGGGCATAGTAGCAGTGTGTGGTACTCATTGTATTAGGCCATCTATACCAAGCTCCACTAGCTTTGAAATTAATAATAATTTTTAGCAGCATCTAGCCCGGAAAATAATTTTTCTTCCCAATAGTGGTAGCAATAGAAATATGGGGCGCGCGCCTAGCTAACAAAAATATACGCTTCATAACAAAAAACACCAGCCTAGCGCACTGCATTAATAAGATGGCATCATCGTCTCTCCCAGTGCTAGGCCTACTATGCCGGCTAGCATTCCTGTGCCTAAAACACAATGTATGGGTCCACGCTAGCCACGATGCTGAGGGGTCTAAAGCTGCTGCTAACGCTTTATCACAATTCAATTGGCAGATTTTCACAGAGCTCCTCCCCAACGCCCACCCATTGGGCAACAGTTGCCCACCCTCCCTATGGGATCTAGTGGCGAATAGTTGATGCCATTAATCAGAGAGTCAGTTGCCCCGTCGACGTGGCAAGCATACGGTAAGGCATCGGAAGAGTGGACACGGCTAGTAGCAGGCAGACGGGTTGACCAATGTGAACAAGCCAGATTACAAGTCACCATAGAATTTCTCCACCAGCTAATGATGAGGGGCATATCAGGGGCATCAGCGCAGCGGTGTCTGACCGGAGTAGCATTTCACTTCCAACTACTGAATTGGGGAGATGTGACAAAGATATTCATCATCAGACAATCCATAAAAGGGTGGAAAAGGGGTCAGCCAAGTCAGGAGTGTAGACGTCCCGTCCCGTGTCACTAAAACTGATTTCTCACATCATATCCCTAACACCATTAACATGATACTCACAATTTGAAGCAACACTACTGTCTACTGCATTTGCGATCGCCTTCTTCGGGGCGCTATGCATAAGCGAATTAGTCCTTCAATCCAAAATTACCACCAGTGGAGGCTTATTACACCAGGACGTAGTCATAGCCAATAATGCAATACGTCTAAGCATACGCCAATCGAAAACGGTTCCAGCGGGCAGGGGCACTTGGGTACTTCTACAACCCACAAACGGTACACTGAGTCGGGTAACAATAGTAAAAACATATATAACCATCAGATCACAAAGTAATTTCTTCCTATTACACATTGATGGAACGCCATTATCAAGATACCAGTACCAAGCTACGAGGGTCAGTCAATAAGTAATGCCTCCTATTTTTTTTCTCCTTAAATAAGGTAGTTATGTTAAATATTCGAATTTGGCACAATTCCTCAAACCTTCTTCTCCAATCCACAGCAATTGCAACTTCCTGCACCAACAGGTGGCAGGACTGTATCCATTTGCAAAATAGCTGACATCGATGTTCGTATTAGACAATGTTCTGTGATTGAATTCTTGCATGCAGAAGGTGAAACGCCCATTCGAATTCATGAGAGACTGAAAAATGTGTACAGTGATGCAACAGTGGATGTCAGTACTGTTAGACGATGGGTTCGTCGCTGTAACACAGCTGAAGGGCCATCACCATTGGCTGACAAAATGCGGAGTGGCAGGCCAGTAACCGCAGTGACTCCAAGCAACATTCAGCGAGTCGATGACATCATTCGTGGTGAACGCCGGGTGACTACAGATGAATTGTGTGGCATTATCTGCCTCAGTAAAGGCAGTGTGATGAAAATTATTGGACAACTGGGATACAGAAAAGTCTGTGCATGGTGGGTCCCAAGAATGCTTTTTACCATGATGCCCTTGTTAAACGGTGGACCAAGACTGTTGTAATGGATGGAGATTATATTGAAAAGTGACAAATTAATCGTTAATGTTGTGGTTTTCAACCTATGTAATTGCATTTGAATTTCTTGCCAATTAAAAGGAGAAAAAAAATAGGAGGCATTACTTATTGACTGACCCTCGTATATTTAATAAATGCATAACATCGGCAGGGAACCACCCCAAAGATTACGGGACACATTCATTCTGCATAGGCGCAGCCACAGAAGCAGCAAGAGCAGGACTGTCAGAAACGGAAGTTCAGAGGATAGGGAGATGGCGATCCACGTGTTTGGCGAGATACATAAGACCGGACTTGTTATCCTAACGTGGTTTGTTTCTTTTACAGGTGACGCTAAGCCAACAGTGTGGGTGACAGGTTACTCGTATATATATTGGGCAGAAAAAAGGGCGAAAGTCCGCCCAGGCGGGAGGAAATTAGAGTTTCATAACACATATTTCAACTGGAGAGGTATTAGAGGCCTGCTATGGCCACAGGTACTAATGGAGGTAATCAAGGTAGGGAGAGAGGCAAGAGGTCCGGTCATATTAGTTATACAGGTCGGGAGAAACGACCTAGGTCATCACAAGAGCGCATAACTAATGGCAATAATGAAACTTAACACTGAGCGCTTCAGAGAATTTTTCACAAAACTAACTATAGTATGGTCAGAGATTGTGCCGATAGCAGTATGGCAAGGTACGCGAGACATCACGGCCATCGAACGGACAAGGCGGGTAATAAATATTCGGATGGCAAAATTTAGAAGAGACAGAGGCGGTGTAGTGATACAACACCGACAACTGGAAGGAGATAAAGCAGGCCTCATACGGCCCGACGGTGTTCACTTAATGAATATTGGACTGGACATATTCCTGTCAGGACTCCAGGACGGAGTGGAACAAGCGTTAAGAGTGATGGATGGGGGTCAGAGTCCTGCATACGAGTACGCAGGATCCTCCATGGCCTGGAAATAGAAAGGACAAGTTGGAGAGTTACAATTGTTGGCCAACTTGCCGGTGTGGAGACCCAGGGCATGCTGCAACAAGCTGAATTATTTTAGAAATAAAATGCCTTTCTAATGGAATGAGTATAAAGAGTTAATAAAGCTGTGACCGATCCTCACCCATCCAGTTGTAAGAGTTACATTATTGTATTGTCAAGGAAAGGGGGGCGGTAGAGGGGCTGAGCGTCTGGGTTTGGTTGGGGGTCCCCACAGTCTGCCTAGGCTAGATGCATTTAAAAATTCTTATTAGATACACAGGTGGTGAAGCTTGCTTCGCAGCTGGGCTACTATGCCCAAAGTATTGCCTAGGCTAGATGCAGTTAAAAATTCTACGCTGACTAGCAGACACTGAAGCTTTGGAGCAGACCTCTGAGTAAACAGCTCTTCAGACTCAACGATCTGTGTTACCCCAAGCCATAGTGTATGTAGTTTCTTACAGTTAAAAAGGGGGGGGAGCGACCCAACCCACCTGGAATTGACGATGCCAACGTCACGTAAAACACAGCAAGGGGAGTCCAAAAAGAGTCTCCATTTTTTCCAAAAATTGTGGCACAGACACCACTTAAGTGGCATCAATTGCCCCAGAGATGCTTAAAACGGTTGGTGAGGTGATTTTACCAAATCCTCAAGCTTTTAGTCTCCCCAGGATGACACAGGGGTAGAAAAGTCCTTGCGGATCCATGATTTGTTCATCTTTATGAATGTGAGTCTGTCTACATTCTCAGTGGACAGCCGCGTGCGCTTATCTGTCAGCACACCACCAGCAGCGCTAAATACACGTTCAGAGAGAACGCTGGCTGCAGGGCATGACAAGATCTCCAAGGCATGAGTGGTGAGCTCCGGACATTTTTCCAGATTGGAATCCCAAAATGAGCAAGGGTCCAGTGACACAGTCATGGCTTCGATGTTCACTTGGAGATACTCCTGTACCATCCTCTCTAGGCGTTGACTATGTGCCAGACTTCTTGCCTCCTGTGGCCTTGCAAAGGATGGTCTAAAAAAGTGAAACGATTCCACAAAATTGCTGTTACCAGCAGATACTGTGTTACTGTTACGGTTTGAGTGATGAAGACAGTCCCACGGTTGGCAAGTTAGAACTGTGAGATTCACTACGTGCACCACTGGTGTTTTGTGGAAAAGCACATGTAAGATTCTGCAACAGCCTCTGCCGATACTCCTGCATGCGTGAATCCCTTTCTATGGCAGGAATTATTTCGGCAAATTTACTTTTGTACCGGGGATCTAAGAGTGTGGCAACCCAGTAGTCGGGATTACTTCGAATTCTGACATTCCGAGGGTCATGTTGCAGGTAGTGCAGCAAGAAGGCACTCATGTGTCTTGCGCATCCAGGAGGACCAAGTCCTTGTTGTGTTGGTAGCGAGGTAAGAACCATGCTTCCTTCCTCTGCCCTCTCCCCCCAACCTCGCACAACAGAAATGTGATCAAGGTCTCCCTCATTTGATGAGTCTTCCAAGCCCATCGCCAGTCCATCCTCCACTTCTTCCTCGGCTCCTGCACCTTCCTCAACAGTTTGGCTGCTACCATGCGCCCTGGTTAATCCCTCTCCCCCACCCTCCCATGCCTGCCGCCTTGGTGCTGCCGACTGTCTGGACCTTGGAGATGTTATCCCTTCCGCATACGACTTCTCCTCTACTTCCTCCACCTCCTCTTGTCCCACCACCTGACTCTGAATTCTGTTTAACGTGTGCTCCAGCATGTAAATCACCGGAATAGTCATGCCGATAATGGCATCGTCGTCAGCACTAAACATCTTCGTCGCCATTTCAAAACTGTGCAGAAGGGTGTGTGACGCCCCTGAGGGTTCAGTCGCCACAGTGGTACTGCATCTCACCCAGAGGTGTGGTATCTCACCCTCAGGTAAGGAAAGATTATGGCTCGGGACCCTAACACCTGCATCCAACACATACCCGCAGTGGGGGTAGGGCGAGATTGCTCCTAAGGGAGAGTACAGTCCCAGGTCAGTAGCTGGCGGGAGGGTCCTATTTAGTGGGTGTGGGTGGAGAAAGCAGCTTAGGGGAGCACATGACAGGGAGGTATAAATAGGAAGCCATCTTAGAAAGAGCAAGCCAGTCAGAGGAGGAGAAGTGACAGGAGCAGAGGCTCTGCATGAGCTCTGCTCTGGAGGCGGGCCTAGCCTGGGAGGCCCAGGACTGAAGGAGAGAAGAGAGGAGTGGGAGCAGGAAGGCTTCAGGAACCGAAGGGACCCTAGGGGTACGGGCCATGCAGAAGGCCACCCGTACGCCCGCTGCTACCAGGAGGTAGAGGGGTCAGGCCAGATAAGGGGAACCGGTCCCTCAACTAGCGGAGAAACAGCAAGGCTCAACTAGAAACCGGAGGCTGCAGAATTTCATGTACTGCAGGCCAAAGTCCACACCAGTCTCACTAAGAAGGTAGCCACATAGGACCCAGGGGACGGAACACACGTTGCCCGCCAAGGCCCGAGGATACCGGATAGAAGTGTCACTGGGTGTGAGGTGCAGGGAGAAGGCCAGAGAAAGGACACACAGAAGGGGGTCCTGCTAAGTACTCCGGAGCTATCTGGGGGTGGACTGAGCCCCTCACTGAGTACGCACAGCACAACGGGGGAGATTGCTCTGGTACCTGTAATCTGGACTGCAACAACTGTGAGTAAAGATCTTGGGACTGCATCACACGGACTCTGTGTTTATTACTGACTCCCTGCACTACAACCACCATCATCCACCCACACTGCCCTGAAGCTACACTCTTCCTGTGGGGAGTAATAATACCATTGCTGCAAAACCACAAGCTTCAGAGGACTGTTCCGCAGCGGCGGCCCCTTTGGCCGCACTCCACAGGTGGCGTAGTCGGACATTATGAAACCCATATATACAAATTACCCTTGGATTGACCGCCCTGGGTCACGGACCGGGTCACCGCCACAGTGACTACAACCCCCAGCTTCTACCGGCCCGGCTCCGGGTACCCCACGGCCCAGGAGGTGCGTCAACTTCATAGGTCCCTGATCTGAGACCACTCCTGCAGCGTGATTTGCCCCACCTCTGGATCTCGTTGGCCCAGGCTATACGTCACAACGTATTGCACCAGGGCTGGTCGGTGCCGCCACAGTCGCTGCAACATGTGCAGAGTTGAATTCCACCGTGTCGGCACATCGCATTTCAGCCGGTTAACTGGCAGGCCCAACGACTTCTGTAGAGATGTAAGTCGTTGAGCTGCGGGATGCGAATGGCAGAAGTGAGCACACAGCGACCGAGCCCTCTGCAGAAGACCATCTAGTCCGTGATAGTGGGCTAAAAATTGCTGGACAACCAGGTTCAACACGTGAGCCATACAAGGCACGTGTGTGACATTGCCCAGGCGAAGGGCCACACCCAGGTTTGCAGCATTGTCGCACACGGCTTCCCTGGTTGCAGGTACAGTGGAGACAACCATTCATGAAACTGGGTCTCCAGAGCTGACCACAACTCCTCAGCTGTGTGACTGTCACACACAGAGTTTCTCAAAGAAGCGGTGATGTTGTGTGCGACATGCTGGTGTAGCGCAGGCACACCTTTCTTTGAGAAGTAGTGCCGACTGGGCATCTGGTACTGGGGCACTGCGACGGACATAACGTCTCGAAAATCCTCTGTGTCCACCAGGCGGAAAGGCAGCATTTCTGTAGCCAACAGCTTGCAGATGGTGAAATTCAACCTCTTAGCTTTGTCATGGCTAAGAGGAAATGGTCTTTTACTTGTCCACATCTGAGGGGCCGAGGGCTGGCTGTTGTGCTTAGACGGGGTTGAGTAGGGTGTCCCGGCAAACTGCTGGTCTGTGAGGAAGATGCAGGCGGAAAAGTTAGGTTGCCTTGATCCAAAGGTGGTGCTCTCGATGTCGGAGAGCGCTCAACACCAGCTGGTGTTTCCACTTCCAAATGAAATGATGACCTGCCAATCACACTGGCTGTTGCGGGTAAAGAGGTGGCAGGTCTGCGTCCAAAAAGATGTGTGACTGCTGAGGATGAAGAGGCCGCGGATGCACAAGATGGGGCAGACGGTGGTTGGCCCGGCCCGCTAGGCCTCATTGTAGCACAGTGAGCTTCCCACTGCAACTTATGCTTCATATCCATGTGACGGTTCATGCATGAAGTACTCAAACTATGGATTTTTTGGCCTCTACTTAGCTTTTGGTGACAAATATTACAGATAACACGAGTTGGGTCATCCTTATCGATCTGAAAAAATGCCCAGGCTATGCAAGGCTTAGAGCCCATGCGACCTGAAGAGCCACCACGACTTGTGGTCAGAGGCAGAGTTATGGTTGAGGATGCAGTTGTTGACGTGCTTCCAGTACTCCGTCTCTGTCCAGGAAGGCGCAACCTAACCTCGTCGTCAATAGCATCTGTGACGCCCAGCTGCGCTTGGTATCACAGATCCTAGAAGAGTGCATTGATGGAATCCTCCACAAGAGGCCCCCATAAACATTCACACATCTCCACCTTCCACCTCAGACCAGCAGAGGGAGCCCGTTAGGGATATAAATAGGGAAGGTGGAGCTAGGCAGTTCAGTTCCTCTGAAGAGTTCCTGCAGTAGAGAAGCCTAAGAGAGGTCAGTCTGCAGTGGAGCTCAGTCTAGTCTAGAGAACTCAGTTAATAGTTCAGCAGTGGAGCACGAGGCTCCTGCTAGCTAGATTCAGGGAGCCCAGTTAGAGCTTAAGGTGTGCCTGCGCCATAAGATCGGTGAAGCGCAGCAAGCTGCTGTTAGTGTGTATAGCCTAGTGAGGGCCCGAGTAGGCCGAAGGCGAGTGGAGAGTTAGTACATAGGGGGCAGAGGAGCTTAACCAGCTCACCCCAAAGCATTTACCGGACACCGGATCCGAGCTTACCGGTATCTCTATGACCCAGTAAGGCATAACCAGAATCCCTGGAGAACTACAAGTCCCAGGTTCGCTAAGGTGCTGATACGTAACAGAGCCAGGAGACGCTTAGGCCCCGCATACTGGGAATGTGAACTCCAAAACAAGGCCCTACCACAAGGTCAGCTAGCGCAGGACAGAGACAAAGTTAGGCCTAGCTCCAGGCAGGTCAGAAACTTACTACGCAGAGGCAAGAAACAGGAGGCCCTACACCAGCTCATTGGGGAGGATCCTGATATGCACCCTTCCTCCGGGATGTGCCTGAATTTCCACCAGTAAAAGGTACTGAAGTGACTACCGTGTCCATTCCCGTTCTTGCTCTGACCCAGCTGGGTCTCGCCTGTCCTGCATTCCCCCTGCATACGCTTTTCTAAGGCCTAGCTCCACCTGTGGGGAGCTATACCATCGAGCTGTCTTATCACCGGCCTCAGTGGACTGCTGCAGCGCTGGTGCTTCTCACCAGATACCACAGGTGGCGTCACAAACTCTTATAAAATTAACAATTATCCACCCTTTTAAAGAGTGACCCCAGGGTACGGGCCCGGAAGCCGACCACCGCGACATCCCAAAGGCCAGGCAAAGGCCCGGGTACCGAGTCATCCCCATCCCCTGGGCTAGTCACATCCTCCTCCACCTCCTCTGCTGACCTCATCGACTGGCTGACTGTGGGTTGACAGTAAGTGGGATCTCCAACCTCGTCATCATCACCCTGTGTGTTCTCACACCCGTCGTCCTCAGAGCTAACCTCTTCCTGCCCTGACCGAAAAGTCAAGTTGTCGCTCCAATCAGGTATTTGAGTCTCATCATCGTCTTCATCATTGTCTCCACCTACAGGAGTTACAGTTTGGGAACGAGGGTCTACATTATGCTCAGAACCTTCTTCATCTGGTCCTGGATCCGACTCATAAAGATTCTGGGCATCAGTGCAGATCATTTCCTCGTCTGGATTAATAGCAGCTCTGGAGCAGACCTCCGTTTCCCAGGCAATAGTATGAGTAAACAGCTGTGCAGACTCAACCATCTGTGTTACCCCATACTCAGACGGGCAGCTGGAGACTTGGGAGCTGTGAGGAAGCAAGTGCAATTGGGGTGACACCTCTGAGGACTGGAGTATTTGTGATGTTGAAGTTGAGGTGGAGGAGAGCCCACTTGAAGGAGCACTTGATATCCGTTGAAGCACCTGCTGTTTTTGTGCCTCATCTGGAATTTGTAGCGATGGGCATGTCCGTAAGAAAGGGATTGTATCACATTGTCCACGAAAAGAAGTAGACATCTTAGTTTGGCTGGAAGATGGTCTTTCTTCTGCAGATGTTACTCCCCCCCCACTGTACTCCCTTACCTCCCTCGCCCTCTTTCCTTCTTCCGTTCTCCATCTTTCCCCTCGGCTCTGTGGTGTCCGTTCTCCCTCCAGCTCTCTCCTTCTCACAGGTGGACTACCGCGTGTATTCACACTGTGGCAAATCTTTTGGGCCCAGGCATAAGAAGTTGTCGAGGTAATGGATAATATGTGCCCCCTTAGAAACGTCCATTACAACCCATTCGAGGAAGCAACTAAACTCCTCAAATAGTGATCAGGATCTGGAGCACCCCATGGGCAAACAGTGATCTATATAGTATCCTCCTTCCCAGAAGAAGCCCAATAGGTGGACACTATTCGGAGGCACAGGTAGTAAGTAACCGGAACGCTGCATCAATGTCTGTTTTGGCCATTAGGGTGACCCTTCCCAACTTCTTGATCAGCCTGATTGCCTTGTCAAAGGATGTACAGTATATACTACTGTACTTGGTTCCGCGTTGATGTTGTCGTTTACTGACCTGCCCCTTGGATATGACAAATGGTGGATTAGTCCGAATGTATTGGGTTCCGTTTTTGGCACAACTCACAACGGGGATACCACTACGTCTTGTAAGGAAAGTGTTCTGAATGGAAAAGCCATTGTACCTAAAGATATTTCTTTTTTTAATTTTCTTGTCACGACGTCTGGGTGTTGGTAGGCTGATTTTAGATTTTTACTCTAGCCTTTCTTGATTTTAGAAGGGCATGACATGCCTATATCTGTGTCTCCCCCTCCTTTTACTCCTCCACCTCTTTTCTTTTCGCATGACTATATGTACTTGTCACTTTTCCATGTGTTAGTTGTGCCTTCTGAGCAGTTTTTCAGCTTTTGGACACCTTTGAAGTGTTTTCTATGTGTTTTCTATGTGTTTCTATGTGTTTTTGTTTGCCTGCCATTGGTTTTAACGGTGTTGACGGTGTTCGACGAACAGTTCGACGAACAGTTCGGCGAACATACGGGTGTTCGACGAACCGAACCGAACTCGAACACTACAGGGGTGGCTCAACACTACTTATAAGTATTGGGTATCCAAGCTGGACACATGGCATGAACTGGCTCTCTAAGCCTTGGAGGTCCTGGCTTGCCCTGCTGCTAGCGTTTTGTGAGAGCGGGTTTTTAGTGCCGCTGGTGGAATTATAACCGATAGGCGCATCCGCCTGTCAACTGAAGATGCTGACAGACTGACTCTTATAAAAATGAACAAGGGCTGGATTGGGCCAGTCTTCTCAACACCACCGAATGATAGTAGCGTAAACTCAAATCCAGTGTCTTTTTTTGGAAGGTCTAACTCTATTCTCTATTCTATTGAAGGAGACAGTAGGCATGCAGGGAATATTAATGAGATTACCAGGGCTTATCTGCGTGACAGCGTAGCAAATCAGGTATGTTCATGGGCGGAGCCGATTTTTTGGCGCAATCAAGCCGGAACACCGAACACGAACACGGATTTGAAATGCCGAACAAGTTCGCTCAACACTACCAGGAAGTAAGTTTGATCATACTCAGTGAATGGTCAAACTAACTTGTGTCTGCAGCACTGACATAAGATATAGCAGTGATCCATCCGTGTGTCATCAGTGTGGGACATTTTGCAGCTCATACAGCGCTAAAAAAATGAACATGTCAACGTGTTTTGCCCACGGACAACCGGTCCGTGGAAACACACTGACATGTGCATAGACCCATTCATTTGAATGGGTCGGCGTGTGTATGTGTCTCCGGTATGTGTGGAAACTGTCACCACACGTACCGGACACACTGATGTGTGAAAGAGGCCTAACTCTGCTGCCTCATTATAGTGAATGGATCCATCAGGGGTTCATCTGAATTACGTAGGAGCTATGTATATGGAGTCTGTAAACTATTCTAGGAAAATCTTCACTCCAATAGGTAAATAGCGCTCCGTCCCTCCCGAGTCTTGCCGTGTGGCTAAGCAGTACTGTACAGCCACAAATGGAGTATTTCTACATTCAGCAAAAATTGTATGACAAATTTTGGTGCCATTTTTACCCATTTCCCAATGTGAAAATATAAAATCTGAGGCTAAAACAAAACTTTGGTGGTAAAAATGTAATTATCCTTTCTTCACCACCCAATGGTGTAAAATTCTGTGAGGCACATGTGGTATCAACATGCTCACTGCACCCCTAGATGAATTAATTGCGAGGTATACTTTGTAAAATAGGGTGTCTTATGGGGGTTCTGTTGTTCTGGCACCTTAGGGACTTTGCCAATGTAACATGGCACCGTTAAACCAGCCCAGCAAAATATGAGCTCCAATGTGGCGCTTCTTCCCTTCTGAGCTTTGAACTGTGCCTCAAAAGTATTTTTCAACCATATATGGGTTATTTGCGTGCTCAATATTGCACAACAACTTCTGGGGTCCAATTTCTCCTGTTAACCCTTGTCAAAATAAAAAATTGGGGATAAAAGATCATTTTTGTGGAAAAAAGTGTTTTTTTTATTTTCACGGCTCTACTTTATAAACTTTTGTGAAACACTTGGGATTTCAAAGTGCTCACCACACATCTAGATAAGTTCCTTAAGGGGTCTAGTTTCCAAAATGGGGTCATATGTGGGGGGTTTACACTGTTTAATCCCATCAGGGGCTCCCCAAACGCAACATGGCGTCCGCCAATTATTCAAGCAAATTTTACATTCAAAAAGTCAAATGACGCTCCTTCCCTTCCTAGCCCTGCCATGCGCCCAGTGTTTTTTCCCCACATATGGGGTATCAGCTTACTCAGAAGAAATTGCACAACAAATGATATGGTGCAATTTCTCCTGTTACCCTTATGAAAATGCAAAATTGGGGGTTGAAAAACCTTTATGTGGGAAAAATGTGAAAAATTTATTTTTATATTCAAATATATATATTTTTTTATTAAATTTTCAAGTAGAATGGAAAAAATATATATATAGATTTCATACAAACAGTACATATATAGTGAAATAGAGGTACACAAGTAAACAAGGTGAATACCGTCGTAAACCTGAAATTATTCGGTTGGTGATATGATTCATAGCTTTAGATACGTAAGCTATATCTTATAGGTGCATTTTATAGACGGGTAACTTGGTTGATTGGTTCATAACATAAGTTGCCAAGGTATACAAAGATAACTATTTACATATTTGGAAGTACACAGAAATGTTTCAGGAAAACAAGGGGGAAGGGAAAATCGGATGGTGATATTAAGACTAGTGTTGAGCGAGCACTAAAATGCTCGGGTGCTCGAAGCTCGGGCCGAGCTCACCGTGATACTCGGATGCTCGACCCGAGCAACGAGCCCAATGTTAGTCTATGGGAGACCCGAGCATTTTTGAGGCGGCACCCCCGGCAGTCTGTAGAAAGCCTAAAAAGAGCCCAAAACGATAGTGACAGTGCTCAAATGACATGGGGACAGCATGGGGATCGCCCCAGGAAGCATTTCTGACCCCCAGGTCACTGCTGTCAACAATGTGGTCAGAGGTATTAAGCCACTTTTATGGGCTCACAATAAAACGTTCAAAAACGAAACTGAAACTGCTTTCCTGTGAAATATGTTAAGGAACATCCTTTCCAGGGTAAAGACTTGTGTATAAGATAAAATAAATAACCAAAAACAAAAATACTCCTCCACACCTTGGGCTATGTTCACAAGTAGCATTTTTTATGCATTTTTGCACTTTTGTATTGCTTTCAAACGTGACAAATGCATTCACCGGGAAATGTCATTTTAGCATTTTACAATCTTATCTGGCCATGTGCTGTGTGACACATGCATACAGTGCTGAAAAGACATGGGAACAGCATGGGGAAGACCCCTGGAAGCATCTCTGACACCCAGGTCACTGCCTAAAAGTGTGCCCATCAGAAGTGATCCTTGCCGCATCAGAAGATGCAGACTTGCAACTATCCCCGTGCAAGTCCTTGTCCCAGGGCAGTGTTCAATTGTACCTCCCTCATTCCTTGCAATGCAAGCGCAAGTATGCAGCCTGCCACCCACCCACCCCCAGGCTGCAATACCATACTGCTTGCTTGCATTTGAAATTGGGCCTTTTAGGCATGTGGAGGCGGAATCTGGCCACCATGTCATGGCTGCGTCGGCGGACTGGTATCCATACTTGGTCCCGAGCTGCCCCGCGGCCAGGTGCCCACACACACACACAGTGTCCATAAACGGTCCCCAGCCGCGCCTATTTGTCCCGGTGAGCCTTATACACAAGCGCGCATAACAAAACATTACCTGTGCCCTCCCCAGTGCATTTAGTGGGAAGGACAGCCTAACCACAAACACGTGGACAAGTGAATGTGGCCAGGGATGGTCCATCTCACTGACGCCTTCACACTGGGTTAATATTGAGGAAGCCGGGACACAGTTGGACACTGGGATGCAACACGTCCTCCAGACATAGAGGATTGTGGGTCCTGGGTCAATCAGGCTTCAACACAAAGTTCAGAAGGTAGACAGCAGCAGTGGTCGGCCTCCTACACAACGAGTAAATTATTCATGATCATGAGGCCATCCATCTCCTTAGCTTTCTGTTCCTTGGAATGCAAGCGCATGTATGTAGTAGCGGCTAGGCCTGAGGTGGTCAGCGTTTTTGCGCATATCCTACCTCCTCCGAGGATTGCTGGATGTTTACATGCTACTATCCCAGTTCTATGACTCCCGTTAAAACAAAGCTTCAGGTGATGAATTATGGATGAGGTGGTGGCAAAGGAGAAAGAGCAGGAAGAACAGGGACCATTCACATCAATATCAGGCCAGTCAACCACACATGTCTTGTAGGATATGTTTCTGTACCAAAAGGAGCAGTTTGGCTACACAGTTATAGGGCATACAGTGAGTCCAAAAATTTCGAGGCACTCCAATGCCCCTTGGAAGTGACATGGAGGTCAGAGGGCCTTAACTAAACCGTTTTTTCCATTTATAGCAACTGGGTCTCCTGTACACTGTTAGCCTAAGCAGTGAATGGAAGGCTTTCCAAATATTATGAGGAAATGCAATGCCCCTTGAAACAGACGTGGATTACAGCATACTAAAAACCTTCTACCGATTATTGGGGAGTGGGTCTCCCTTAGTGTTCGCCTATGCATTGAAAAGCAAAAGCTGACTAAAATTAGGAGGAAATGTAATGCCAGTTTGAAGAGTTGAGGAGGTTAGAGGTAATTAAAAACAACATTTCAATGCCCTTTGGAAGAGATGTGGAGTTCAGAGTGGTTTAAAAAGACGGTTTTAATGCCCCTTGGAAGAGACGTAGAGTTCAGAGTGGTTTAACAAGACGGTTTTAATGCCCCTTGGAAGAGACGTGGAGTTCAGAGTGGTTTAACAAGACTGTTTTAATGCCCCTTGGAAGAGACGTGGAGGTCACAGTAGCTCAACAAGACGGTTTTAATGCCCTTTGGAAGAGACGTGAAGTTCAGAGTGGTTTAACAAGACAGTTTTAATGCCCCTTGGAAGAGATGTGGAGTTCAGAGTGGTTTAACAAGATGGTTTTATTGCCCCTTGGAAGAGACGTGGAGGTCACAGTAGCTTAACAAGACGGCTTTAATGCCCCTTGGAAGAGACGTGGAGTTCAGAGTGGTTTAACAAGACTGTTTTAATGCCCCTTGGAAGAGACGTGGAGTTCAGAGTGGTTTAACAAGACGGTTTTAATGCCCCTTGGAAGAGAAGTGGAGGTCACAGTAGCTTAGCAAGACAGTTTTAATGCCCCTTGGAAGAGACGTGGAGGTCAGAGTGGTTTAACAAGATGGTTTTAATGCCCCTTGGAAGAGACGTGGAGTTCAGAGTGGTTTAACAAGACGGTTTTAATGCCCCTTGGAAGAAACGTGAAGTTCATAGTGGTTCAACAAGATGGTTTTAATGCCCGACGCGTTTCGATAGCAGAAGCTATCTTCCTCAGGTAGATTAGAGAGCAAATGAAAGAGCAACCATTATATAGGGTAGGTGCACCAATCAAAGGACACTAACAATTCTGACAACACAGGAAATACAAAACAGGAAGGGAAAAAAAAAAAAAAAAGGAAGTAAAAGAAATGAATATAATATAAATATGAATATAAAAACTACATTAGGTCAAAAGGTTAAAAAAGAGGATAAAAGATGCCACAGCATACCCAATAGTGTCATGATGTACTAGCAGGGATTATAAATAAAATATAAAAAATATAAAATTAATAAAAAAAAAAAGATGAATAAAACTAGTAATGCGTGAATAAGAACCAAGAGAGAAATAGGGTTAATGAATCGCATTCTCAATCGTTAAATTAACGATTCCCCTTCATTCCCCCCCAAACCTAAGGCTCTTCACCATTGGCGCTCCAACTGCTTTTGTTTTCCACAGTAGCTTAACAAGACGGTTTTAATGCCCCTTGGAAGAGACGTGGAGGTCACAGTAGCTTAACAAGACGGTTTTAATGCCCCTTGGAAGAGACGTGGAGGTCAGAGTGGTTTAACAAGACGGTTTTAATGCCCCTTGGAAGAGACGTGGAGGTCAGAGTGGTTTACCAAGATGGATTTAATGCCCCTTGGAAAAGACGTGGAGGTCAGAGTGGTTTACCAAGACGGTTTTAATGCCCCTTAGAAGAGACGTGGAGGTCACAGTAGCTTAACAAGACGGTTTTAATGCCCCTTACAAGAGCCATGCAGTACAGCAAATTAAAAACATTATTCCCATTATTGGGGAGTGGGTCTCCCATAGTCTTTGCCTATGCCTTTGAAGCAAAAGTTGCCAAAAATTAGGACGGAGGAACTTGCAATGCCCCTTACAAGAGCCATGCAGTACAGCATATTAAAAACTTTATTCCCATTATTGGGGATTGGGTCTCCCATAGTCTTTGCCTATGCCTTCCAAGCAAAAGATGCCAAAAATTAGGACGGAGGAACTTGCAATGCCCCTTACAAGAGCCATGCAGTACAGCAAATTAAAAACATTATTCCCATTATTGGGGAGTGGGTCTCCCATAGTCTTTGCCTATGCCTTTGAAGCAAAAGTTGCCAAAAATTAGGACGGAGGAACTTGCAATGCCCCTTACAAGAGCCATGCAGTACAGCATATTAAAAACTTTATTCCCATTATTGGGGATTGGGTCTCCCATAGTCTTTGCCTATGCCTTCCAAGCAAAAGCTGCCAAAAATTAGGACGGAGGAACTTGCAATGCCCCTTACAAGAGCCATGCAGTACAGCTTATTAAAAACATTATTCCCATTATTAGAGAGTGGGTCTCCCATAGTCTTTTCCTATGCCTTCCAAGTTAAAGGTGGCAAAAATTAGGATGGAGGAACTTGCAATGCTGGCAACATGGACCACGGTCACCCTGGTGGTATGGTGGTGGTGGAGGCTGAGGATAAGGAGAAGAGCAAAAAACAGCCGAAATGAGGAAGCGCATACCCATGTGTGGGTGTGAAGCGGTGCATGGGAATACACCTCCCGAAATAACACAGTGGATTTGACTTTATGTTACTCTGCTGTCATTTGGTGGTGATGAGAAGTCTGGCCCAATCCAACCCTTGTTCATTTTGATAAGGTTCGGCTTGTCAGCATTGTCAGTTGACAGGCGAGTGCGCTTATCAGTTATAATTCCCCCAGCGGCACTAAAAACACGCTCCGATAACACGCTAGCGGCAGGGCAGGCCAGGACCTTCAAGGCATACAGAGTGAGTTCATTCCAAGTGTCTAGCTTGGATACCCAATAATTAAAAGGCACAGAGGAATCACGGAGGACGCTGGTACGATCGGCAAGATACTCCCTCACCATCTTTTGAAACTTTGCATTCCTTGTGAGAGTACCCCGCGCCTCAGGGCCTGTAAGCTGGGCGGGTCTCAGAAAACTGTCCCAGAACGTTGACAGTGCTCCCCTGCCTCTGCTGGATTGGAGTTGCGTCTCTCTCGCGTGTACGCCTTGGTTGGGCAACGAACTGTGACCTCTACCGCTACTGTGTTCAGATGGGAATTTTTTTAACAGTTCTGCAGCAAGGGCCTTCTGGTACTGCCCCATTTTTGTAGACCTCTCCACCTCAGGAATAAGGCTATGTGCCCACGATGCAGAAATGAAGCAGAAAATTTCTGCAGCATTTCTGCATCTCCCTGGCAGAAAAAACACATGTAGATTGTGCATGCGTTTTTCCTGCAGAATACATGCGGAATACATGCGGATTCACATGCGTATCCACATGCGTTAGCGCATGTGTTTCCGCATGCGGACTGACAAGCACTTTCCAGGCGATAGCATCACTTGTAAAGTGCTTGACAACTAGGTCACACTGTATAAATCAATGCAAACGGCATGGATTTATACAGTGTGACCATAAAAATAAAAAAAATAAAAGCTATACTTACCTCCGATCCCCCGCCGCGTGTGCTGTCGCGCTCATCCTGGCTTCTTCCGGGTTGCTGGCATCTCGCGAGACAGCCTGCGGTCACATGACCGCGACGTCATCTCAGGTACTGGAAGGTAAGCGCTGCAGGGGCCGCCGGACAGGTGAATCTAAACTTTATTTATTATTTTATTCTTTTTTTACAGGTACAATGGTACCCAGGTCTGGATGAGAGTCTTCTCTCTTCCAGAACTGGGTGCCATCCGCACATAGAGACGCATATAATCCGCTTGTACAAATGTACAGACACTGATTCTATGCGTCTCAATGCAAGTCAATGGCGGCGCTTCCGCTGCGCTTCCGCAAAATTAATGAACATGATGCGGATTTATGAGCGCTGCAGAGACGCTGCGGAAAAATCCGCAGCATGTGCATTGACATTGCGGAATGTCATTGGGGACCATGGGGTGCGGATTACTATGCGTTTTTGATGCGTTTCCGCTGCGGAAATTCCGCAGCATAAACGCATGAAAAACGCATCGTGTGCACGCAGCCTAAGAGAGTGAAAGTTCTCCTTGTAGTGGGGGTCTAAAAGTGTCAACAACCAGTAATGACTGTCACCCAACATTTTAACAACGCGAGGGTCACGGTTAAGGCAGCGTAATATAAAGTCAGCCATGCGTGCCAGATTGGTAACGGGCAAGACTTCCGTGTCCTCACCAAGATGACGACTGACCATGCTCTCCTCCTCCTCCTCCCCCCTGTCCTCAGGCCACCCACGCTGAACCGACGGTATGACAGCTGTACAGGTACTACCGTCTACAGCGCATGATACCAGCGCCTGTTCTTCCTCCTCCTCCTCTCCCTCATTGTCCCCCAATGCACGTTGAGATGAGATGAGGCTGGGCTGTGTGTAATCGCCCGCTACGTTTTATTGATCCATCTCATCATACTCTGGCTGCAATGCCTCCTCTTTAATTCTCTGCAGAGAGCGTTGCAAAAGACAGGCAAGTGGGATGCTGACGCTAATGATGGCGTCATCGCCACTCACCATCTTGGTGGACTCCTCAAAGTTTGTCAGGATGGTACATATGTCAGACATACAGGTCCACTCCTGAGGTCTTATGTGTGGAGTCTGACCTGAATATTGACGGCCTTGTTGCAGCTGGTACTCCACAACTGCTCTCTTCTGCTCACAAATCCTTTGCAACAGGTGGAGGGTAGAGTTCCAAAGTGCGGGGACATCACACACCAGTCGGTGTGCCGGAAGCTGCAAACGCTGCTGCAACACAGCAAGGGCGGCTGAAGCTGTAGCCGACTTCCGAAAATGAGCTGACAGGCGGCGTAGTTTGACGAGCAGATCTGGCAACTCTGGGTACGATTTAAGAAACCGCTAAACCACGAGGTTAAGCACATGAGCCAGGCATGGTACGTCTGTGATCTCGCCTCAGAGCCGCCACCAAGTTACGCCATAGTCACTCACGACCATGCCTGGATGTAGGTTCAGCGGTCTCAGCCACAGATCTGCCTGCTCTTTCACAGCTGTCCACAACTCACAAGCAGTGTGAGGTTTATCACCTAAGCTTATGAGATTCAGCACAGCCTGTTGCCGCTTATCTGAGGCAGTACTGCAGTGCTTCCAGCTTGTAACTGATGTGGTGATATCTGAGATGGAGGCTGAACATGAGGAGGAGGAGGAGGAGGATGCCCAGGAGCTGTACACTGTGGGGGCAACTCTGACTGACATAGGGCCCGCAATCCTCTGTGTGGGGAGGATGTGTTCCGCCCCAAGGTCCGACTGGGTCCTGGCTTCCACTATGCTTACCCAGTGTGCCGTCAGGGAGAAGTACCGTCCCTGGCCACAAGCACTTGTCCACGTGTCCGTTGTCAGGTGGACTCTCTCCATGCAACTGCGTTGTTGAGGGCACGGCAGATGTTTTGGGACACGTGCTTGTGTAGTGCGGGGATGGCACACCAGGCAAAATAGTGTCGGCTGGGGACCGAGTACCGAGGGACGGCCACCGCCATAAGGTTGCGGAAGGATTCTGTCTCCACCAGCCTAAAAGGCAGCATTTCCAACGCAAACAGTCGTGAAATGTGTGAATTTAGGACTGTGGCCTGTGGGGTATTGGCTGCGAATTTGAGCTTTCGTTCAAAGGTCTGGGATATGGACAATTGAACGCTGCGGTGGGACGTGGATGTTGATGCTGTTTCTTGAGAAACTGCCATAACAAGTAAAGACTGAGAGGAGGGGGCATCTTTGCATGCAGTATGGACAGGGGATTGCCTTGCACGCACAACAGGGGTTCTCTTACATGCACAACAGCGGAAGAAGCAGTGGTGACACCCGCTGACACTGGTCGTGGACCCTGGGGTTCGCCCCACAAAGTCGGGTACTTTGCTGCCATGTGCCTGATCATGCTGGTGGTGGTCAGGCTGGTAATTTTGTCACCCCTGTTGATGCTGGCATGGCAGGTGGTACAAATGGCCTTTTTGGGGTTATCAGCAAAATTCCAGACTCTGGAAGACCTACCGTGTGTACTTGCAACGTCCCTCGTGTTGGTGTTCCTGGGAACGGTTGCCCGCCTTCTGTCTGTGGCTACCACACTGCTTCTTCCTGCCTGTTGGGGTACTCTGCCTCCCTCCCCCAGTGTGCTGCTGGCCTCGCTATGCGTGTCCTCCTGCCACGTTGGGTGAGTTACTAGATCATCCACCACCTCCTCCTCTTCCGCACCACGGTCCTCCTCCTCACTTCGTGGTAATTGTGTCTCGTCATCGTCCACCTCTTGTGACAAATTGCCAGCGTCGCCTTCATGTGGCCGTGGCTGTTCAAATATTTGGCCATCGCTACATGGATTCTCCTCTTCCACCACTTCAAGCGGAGCAGGCGAGGGGCACAAATATGGAAATGGACCAGTGAACAGCTCTTCAGAGTGTCCAACTGTGGGATCAGTTGCTGTCTGATGACACTCTGCATTGGTGGAAGGAAGGAGCATCAGGGTGAGGAGGAGTATGCAGTCGAGACTCACGGCTACTAACACTTGACCGTGTGGAACACAGACCGGAGGTGGTGGTGCCCAGGTGATTGGAAGTATTATCTGCTATCCAATTAATAACCTGTTCACACTGATCAGTTCGCAGTAGTGGTGCTGTTGTGTGCTTCCCTAGTAATTCGGTCAAGAACTGGGAGCGAGAAGATGTGGCTGTTGGTTGTGGCACATTTTCACCTTGGCCACGGCCCCGTCCTCTGCACGCACCATCACCAGAACGTCGAGTTCCACGTCCCTTGCCACGCGCCTTGCCCATTGTAAATGAAGTAAAATAGCTTACACTCGCACTATCAATGGCAAAAGGGTAATAATACAGAGATTTGAACCGTGGAACTGCAAAACCACAGTTCTAGTTATCTGGCCTACACCAGACTCTTTTAAATAGATATATTTATGTCTGAACAGTCAGCAAGACACTCAAAATGGTTTTTTTTTATGCAAAAAAGTGGATAATACAGAGATTTGAACCGTGGAACTGCAAAACCACAGTTCTAGTTATCTGGCATACACCAGACTCTTTTAAACAGATATATTTGTGTCTAAACAGTCAGCGAGACACTCAAAATGTTTTTTTTTTATGCAAAAAAGTGGATAATACAGAGATTTGAACCGTGGAACTACAAAACCACAGTTCTAGTTATCTGGCCTACACCACATTCTTTTAAACAGATATATTTGTGTCTGAACAGTCAGCGAGACACTCAAAATGTTTTTTTTTATGCAAAAAGGTGGATTACTCCCAGATTTGAACCGTGGGAGAGGAAAACCACAGTTCTAGTTATCTGGCCTACACCAGACTCTTTTAAAAAAAGATATATTTGTGTCTGAACAGTCAGCGAGACACTCAAAATGTTTTTTTTTTATGCAAAAAAGTGGATAATACAGAGATTTGACCCGTGGAACTGCAAAACCACAGTTCTAGTTATCTGGCCTACACCAGACTCTTTTAAACAGATATATTTGTGTCTGAACACTCACAGACACACTCAATTTTTTTTTTGGGGTGGGGAAAAATACCAAAAGGTTAATAAGACGGGTATTTGTACAGTCTGACTGAGGAAAAAAAAAAGAGGATTTAGATGAAAAAAAAAAGATTTTTCCTGGCCCCTGAGACCTGGGGCTAAGTTTAGCAATTTGAGCAGCGGTAGAACACAGGACTGTAATGCAGTGTTTGTTGGTATAACCACTGCGTCTCCTATAAAGCCTGCCTGCCTGATATCTGGGATGGATATTAGTCCTGAGAAGGACTGCTTGTTTGATTTGGCAGGATTTAGAGACCCTGCACTACCTATTTCGCACTATATATCTCTCCCTAACTCAGCAGCACTGACCCTACACTGTCTGATCCCGGGCAACTGTGTCCAAGATGGCGGCGCCCAGTTTTAAATACTCGAGGTGACGCTGTGCGGCCAGCCAATCACTGTAATGCCCACAACCAACATGGCTGCGGCATTACAGTGACTGGCTGGCAATCCCTGCATGTTCATTGGCTCTGTAAAGAGCGCCAAACGTGCAGGGCGGAGACCCGAGCTCCCGTCCGAGTAACCTGGAAATGCTCGGTGCTCGCAGAACATCCCGAGTAGCGAGATGCTCAGGCGAGTATCGAGCACTGCCGAGCATGCTCGCTCAACACTAATTAAGACACAATATTAAAATTGTATTTTTAAGGCTCAATGTTATAAACTTCTGTGAAGCACCTGGGGGTTCAAGGTGCTCATCACACATCAAGACACACTCCCTGAGGGGTCTAGTGTTCAAAATGGTGTCACTTGTGGGGGGTTTCCACTGTTTAGACAAAGGGGCTCGCCAAATGCAACATGGCGTCCGCTAATTATTCAAGCAAATTTTACATTCAAAAAGTCAAATGGCACTCTTTCCCTTTCGAGCCCTGCAGCGCGTCCAAACGGTGTTTTTTCCCCCACATATGGTGTATCGGCTTACTCAGGAGCAATTGCACAACTAATTTTGGAGTCCATTTTTTCCTGTTACTCTTTCAAAAATAAAAAAAATTGTGTCTAAAGTAACATTTTTGTGAAAAAAAGTTAAATGTTCATTGTTTTTTTCCACATTTCAAAACTTCCTGTGAAGCACCTGAAGGGTTAATAAATAGTGTTGAGCGAGTATGTTCTGTTAACCCTTTCGCCAAGTATGCTCAGTGAGCACCGAGTAGTTACAGCTGCTCGGTGTTATGTTTAAATCACTCCCGTGTGCATGATTTGCGACTGTTTGACAGCTTTAGTACATATAAGGAATGTCTATTTCTTACACATTCCTCACATGTATTAAAGTTGTCAACAGTCGCAAATCATGCACACGGGAGTGATTCAAACATATCACCGAGCAGCTGTAAATACTCGGAGCTCGCCCGAGTATACTCGCCGAAGAACATACTCACTCATCACTACTTCCTAACAAAAAAAAAAATTTGGTTCCAAAATTGTGCTGATGTAAAGTAGACATGTGGGAAATGTTATTTATTAACTATTTTGTGTGACATATCTCTCCGATTTAAAGGCATGAAGATTCAAAGTTTGAAATTTACAACATTTTTAACATTTTCGCCATATTTCCGATTTTTTCACAAATAATCGCCAGTCATATCAAATGAATTTTAACACTATCATGAAGTACAATATGCCTTGAAAAAAAAATCTCAGAATCAGTGGGATCCATTGAAACATCCCAAAGTTATTACTTCATAAAGTGACACTTGCCAGAATTGTAAAAATTCGCCTGGTCATTAAAGTGCAAAAAACCTTCAGGGGTAAAAGATTCTGCTCTTTCTTGGTTTTATGCTTACCTTTTCTGACCACTTGTTCATTGTTTAGTTTGCTGACTTTATGTGAAGTCAGTCAGAGGCCTACAGCTCAAAAAGGGTTGAAGTAGTCTGACAGGACAAGTTCAGGGCATTTTGGCTTGAGTACATTTTCCATGAGGAAGAACATATATCTTACAGACTCTGGCTATGCACAACCACCAAAAATATCTGTCTACAAGTTGAAATGTTTTATTTAAAGGGGTGGTCTGGCACCTAAAATGTATTTTCTAACTATATGTCCTTACACCCTAACCACTGTTTTAATTTCCATTATTACATAACACTCAACATTTTTCCCTATTTACCTAATCTCTAAATGTGTTTTTTTACTGTACTTCTTGTGACGTTTCATTTGAGAGAAGTCTCAAACGTGCCGTCAAAGGAGTCTGGGGCTGCACTCATTCCACGCTGCGTCCATTGGCCCATCTAGAACAGGATGTCATCAGGGGCAGCACTGAAGATGTCCTGGATATTGCGTAATTGACGCTGTGGGAGAGGTGAGTGTAGCCCCAGCACTCTGTTTCTGTCTCCGCTGCCGCTGTAACTTTGAAAGATATCGGGGGGCAGAGATACAAACAATGAGTGACATCAGCACCGCCCCACGGCTTCTAGCATCACTCTCAAACTAATTACCATCTGGGGGTGGCGTAGGTGTCACTCACTGCTTCTGTCATCAACACCTGATGACGACTCATTTGAGTTCAGTGCTAGAAACTGTGGGGCGGTGCTTGTGTTACTCAATGCTTCTACAGTATCTCCACCACCTGTTGATGTCTTTCACAGTTAGAAGCTATGGTAGCACTGTGAGTAACTGCAGCGCTGCTCCCTGTGGTGTCTTGTTCCAGGAGGGGTGATGGACGCTACGAGGAGTGCAGCCTCAGTCTCCTGTGATGTCATGTTTGACACACATCTCTCAACATCACAATAATAGACGCTGGTGCGAATATTATCTAGCATGTATCGTGGCTAACCAGTGTTCAGTTCAGTGGTTATGCTTCTTTACATAACTCCACCATTGAGAGCATAATCCACGACCATTCAAGACTTATTTTGAAAGACTCAGCTTCATTGCCATTGGAAATTTCTTGTGAGGCCCTTGGGTGCTGTTTGTTAGATCCCTGGCCTAGATATGACAATCTTTTCAACTGCAGCCTAATGGCAGTGGTTGAGACTCGGCCTTCCCTGGTGGCTGACGTTTCTGCAAAGTGGATCCTATCTTCAATGGGATGGTGCTGCATTCACTGAGTTAATTGCCTGACCATGGCCATGCGCTACATGGTGTATCACATGCCTCCAACCGCAGACATCCATCCTTCTGAAAAAGCCATTCACTGCATGGGCGACACCTGTGAGCACAGCAGTGGCAGTTCGGTATGAAATTAGGCAGTTGTGAGCCTGCATCCTCACTGAGGGTGGTGTAACAGCTTCCGCAGGTAATTGTTATATTTTGCCCTAATGGTAATATGAGCTCCACATAACATGGATAATATAGTTGTCAATATCCAACCACCAAGATTAATTATCAGATGCAAAAATGACAAGGCAATAAAAAAGACACCATGAGCTGTAACTTTCAAACATCATTAGCTGCAAAATTAAGGGAACTCTCCCAAGACATTAGTAAAAAGGCAAACCTTACTGCCTTTCCTACTTTGAACTCCGTAAGCCCATCTAGTTCTGAATTGGAATTTGAACCTAGCCTGAGACAAGTTTCTGAGCTATTGCTGCATGTCATAATAGCCTGTAAATCCTTCCCCATGAGAAAAATAAACAGAGTGAAAGTTGACTTGGGTCTCTTGTGCCATGACCTCCAAAACGTTCATGACAGGGTTTAAGAGGAAGCATCTGATCTCTAGTTTGGAAGATAAGATACTGTTGCTCCTCTCCTGCAGCAAGTTGTCAATCTATGAAGAAAGTTGAACAATGGCACAAGAAATGCGAAGATCTAGAAAATAGGCTTTGCTATAACCATAACAACACCCCAACCCATAGTAAAGACTGAGTAAAAAAGTGATCCGTCAATTAAAAATAATGAAATTTATTGAAACAAAATGAAAATATAAACAGTAAAAAAGCAGAATGCCGTAATAGAGGATGCTGAACTCATAAAAAAAGAAGCTCGCAGCAAAACGCACGTTGGGGTGAGGGAAAGCTGACCCAAACACCTTTCCACAATTTCTAGGATTCTTCACTTTACAGGTATTGGACCGTCTGATATATAGGATGTATATGTATATTTTTTTAGATAGAGGATAGGTCCTATGCAACGTATGATTTATTTCAGCATTTTTAGGTATTAGACATTATGGTAGGCTCGGTTATATATTTACCCATCACTCTAGCAATATACCTGCATTTTAAGGGATCTATTCATATTTAGCAAAGGTTGTTGCTCTGTGATTCTTACAGTTGCTTCAGCCCTCAGGTCCCTCTGCTAGTCAGTCCTGTCCGCCAGTCTGTTCTTCAGTCCAGTCAGCCAGTCTGACCACTATCCAGCCCGACAGTCTGTCTACAGTCCAGTCCGCCAGTCTGTCTATGGGCTCTGCCCGCCTGCTTACCTGGAAGCACCTGCCCGTTACCTGCCGTGCCCGCCAGTCTGCTTACCTGGAAGCACCAGCCTGTTACCTGCCGTGCCCGCCAGCCTGCTTACCTGGAAGCACCTGCCTGTTACCTGCCGTGCCCGCCAGCCTGCTTACCTGGAAGCTCCTGCATGTTACCTGGAAGCACCTGCCAGTTACCCGTTGTGCCCACCAGCCTGCCTACCCGGAGCACCTGTCTGGCTATCAGCCGAATCAGCCTGCTTGTCTACCTGGACCACCCATCAGCCTGCCTGCCGTACTCATCTGCTGTGCTGGTCAGTTGCAGCCATCTGACCCGTGGGAGTCACCTGCTCTCATACAAAGTCGGTCCCAGAGTGGCACCTGGTCCCCCTGCTCGGTCCCTCCATGGTTCAAGGAGTCGATTGAGCCGCCGAGCGACCTTGGTCAGGCCGAGTAGGTACTTAGTCACACCCCTCCTTGCACCGCAGCACAGAGGTTCCACCACCAGGATCCGTAACATCTATCACACCTTGACACAACTGTGACATTAGCATAACCGGCCAATGCTCTTGCATGAGACTATGCCAGTGTGAGCGAGCCCTTAAAGGGAATCTGTCACCCCCTGGGACTTATCTGACCTACTAATATGGGCATACAGGTGATAGAAATATAAATCTATACATACCTGTATGCCTCATATTAGAGATCTAGTTGCTCTGAAATTTTTATTAATTCCGGTTCCTGATGCCTGGAGGTCTCTTGGCCCTGGAGAAATCCCCGGCTCCTTTGTTAATTATGTTTCCCCCCTCCCCTGCATGTCACAGTGCCATGACATGCAGTTGCGGCACCAAATCCCGCGCCTGCGCACTTCACCTTTTAGGCAAGGCGCACTTTTTCCTCCTATGTTTATTGTACAGCAGAGATCTTGTGCGCTGGAGAGTCACTGTGACTTCCGCTCCAGTGACCTGTGGCGTGTGCAACACTAAAGTTCTCTCCCCACTTCCTCCCTGCATTGTCATCGTTAGGAACCATGTGTTTATATACACACACACACACACACATATATATATATATACACACACACATACAGGGTGGTCCAAAAGCAGGTGGACAGAAAATAATATTTGAATTAGGCTGTTGCTGTAACTGGAGAACAACTTGATTCATTAGAATTTCGAGATACTTATCTCCTGTGACTGTTCCATCAAAAAATATTGGTTCTAAAACAAAAAAACTTGAAATACCACCCAAACATTGACACCAGGCTCATTTAGTTGTTGCTCTAATGTTAAATGCATGTTCACATTATACCAGTAAATACAATTATGTCTGTTAATATGGCCGGATAATTTGAAAGAAGCTTCATCACTCCACATAATGTTATCTAAAATTACTGGATTTTCTTCAGTTTCGTTAAGCATAATCTCACTAAATTGCAGCCGCCTGTCTGGATCATCCTCCAATAAACCATGAATTAGACGTGGACGATAAGCTTTCCACCCAATAGATTTCAGGATTCGCATGATAGAAGCTTGTGAAATTCCCAATTCCAAAGAGGCTCTTCTGGTGGACTTTTTTGGACTCTGAACAAATGTTTCAGCAACAAGTTGTTTATTATCTTCTGTGCAGACTGTTTTGGGTGGACCAGTTTTTGGAGCATTAAGGATTGAGCCAGTGGCATTGAATTTGTCACGAATGCGGTAAATGGTTTGTCTCTTTGGGGCTTGAGTACCAAATGTTTCAACCCAATTTGCTCTAACGGTTTCAGCATTTTGAGATTTCCAATACTCTGTTAAAATCCATTTTCTGTGATCTGTATTTAAATTATTTGCCATTATGTGTTATCTGAAAAGAAAACAGATTTGGGGGAGATCTATCTGTGAAAACTAGATCTGTGAAACTGGCTCAGTTGCCCTTAGCAACCAATCAGATTCCACCTTTCATTTTCCAAAGAGTCTGTGAAGAATGTAAAGTGGAATCTGATTGGTTGCTAAGGGCAACTGAGCCAGTTTCACTTTACACCATAAATCTCCCCCTTCATAACCTTATTACACTTTCTATCCACCTACTTTGGGACCACCCTGTATAAATATATATATATACATGTGTGTATATATAAATTTACATATCTAGCACCTGTATGCCCATAGCAGAGGTCAGATAAGTGACAGATTTACTATGTTCTCGCCACCACTCACGTCAGTCTCCAGCAGTTTACCACATGAGGGATCGCTCCAGTGTTTGCTGGATGATCTGGACGTCACATCTCAGTGTAAGTCTATGAGAGCCAGAACATGACCAGAATAAGGTTGTCATAGACTTACACTGAGAGCTTGTGGCCGTTACCGCTGACTTCCGGTCAGTCAGAAATTGCGGTTACAAGATGGCGGCGCAGGATCAGAGCGGCACTGGGAAGAGCTGAAGGTGGCGGGTATAATGAAGGGTGCAGGGCCCTTACCTTACTGCCACCACACCACAGTCACCTCTGCCACCGCATTTTTTTCACTATCAGAATTTCTGCTTGTTAATAAACATGTAAGAAAATGAAAAAAATATGTTGCAGATAAGAAATTGAGGAATAAGAAAGAAAAGTCAGCCCCATGCAGTCCCAGACGACTCCCTGCCATGTGCCGCCATACCGGCGCCAGGAGACGGGCCTCTGCTCGGTCAGGCCCGCTGGTGCCCACAAGGTGGCAGAGCTCCTTCTCCGCTATGTGGATAACGGTAAACACGTGTACACATGAATAGTGGAGCGTCCTACAACCGCACTCCACTAAAGGAAATCCAAAGCATCACGTCATGGGCGACTGTAGTGCGCACGCGCTCTGCATGCACTGTCACGTGACCTTTTCCGGCGCCTACAGTGAGTGTATAAAGTGCGCATGCTCGAAGGAACTAGCGACATCTTCGGAAGCGACGCTAAGGTGCTGGGTTTACTGTAAAGTGCATAGAACGTGCGAGGAACGTTCAGTAGCGTCCTAATAAATGTCAATGGGATGTTAGAGGACGAATACGCTGCACCAGCGAGATGCATAGTGGTAGTGTCATGTAGGCTTGGTGGAAGTAGCTCGCAGGACCAGTGCGCAACCAATGTCATGGGATAGATAGCAGAGGCCGAGACTGGGGCTGCGCAGCAATATGCTTTCTGCCGGCAGAGGGCGCAAGCACACATGGGAGCGGAATGGGAGATCTGTGACTACTGGGAGGGTGGCTGTGACTTCTGCTAGGCTGCAAGGGAGCTAGGGGGGCTGTGACTTCTGCTAGGCTGCAAGGGGGGCTGTGACTTCTGCTAGGCTGCAAGGGAGCTAGGGGGGCTGTGACTTCTAGGCTGCAAGGGGGGCTGTGACTTCTGCTAGGCTGCAAGGGGGGCTGTGACTTCTGCTAGGCTGCAAGGGGGGCTGTGACTTCTGCTAGGCTGCTAGGGGGGCTGTGACTTCTGCTAGGCTGCTAGGGGGGCTGTGACTTCTGCAAGGGAGCTAGGGGGGCTGTGACTTCTGCTAGGCTGCAAGGGGGGCTGTGACTTCTGCTAGGCTGCTAGGGGGGCTGTGACTTCTGCAAGGGAGCTAGGGGGGCTGTGACTTCTGCTAGGCTGCAAGGGGGGCTGTGACTTCTGCTAGGCTGCAAGGGAGCTAGGGGGGCTGTGACCTCTGCAAGGAAGTCTTGCTGTAACACCTGGGGAGGTAGGGATGCTGCACGGTATCTGTCACCTCCAGGAACGCTAGTTATCTGCACATACAGGGTTAATCTGCAAGTAAATAGCATTTAAAGGGAACCTGACGTCTGGTATGTGTGGCCTGATCCAGGCACTGCATGTATAATGTACTGGCTGTATGATCTCAGCCAGGTATGATTGACTCTGAAACACTGCGGAGTTTCAGGAATTAACATACTTTAATAGCTTAGCTACTAAGACCGAGATCGTGCTGTAGACTGGTTGGAATGACTGTCCCCCCCCCCCCCCCCCCGGCTTCTACCCTCTCACTGCCATGGAGTGACAGGCCTTGGGCTATCTACTGTACCGCTCTGCATGGTTCTCGACGGCTTTCAAAATGTGTTTTTCTCTGAAATGCAAGTGCTTCACGTCATACAGCCCGTGCCTGTTGCTGTCCCTGGATCGGGCAGTGTGTATCCGGTTTCTTTTAAATCCTGGCTGAGTTACTGAAAGTGTTACTAGAGGGAGAACATGTACTTCTGTCCCCCCTGACTCTTTTCCAGTCATAGGGACAGTCCCCGCTCACTGTACGCTGTGTGCGCTGGAATCATTCCCCTGCATATTGACAGCCTGTGCCACACACATACGCTGTAGAGCAGTCTGTCGATCAAAGGGATCACAGCGCTCACTGTATAGCGAATGGTGCTGTAAATGTCTCACATCACCCCAATGAAGGGAAGTGATCAGCTACAGGGAGGATAAACCTTCATTTTCTCTGTAGTCGCTGTTCCAGTAAAGCAGGCAGGATGTATACGCTACTTACCTGCAGATTCACCTTAAATTTACAAGTAAATAGCATATCTGGAGGCGGAAGGTCTGTTTCATTTTTCAAACATCCTATTTTTATTAACATTTAGCAGCAATTTGTCAGCAAAATGTACAAATCATATTTTTTTTTTTTACCTATTCAGTTTTGAAGTGACTTCAAGGGGCCTATACATTGGGAAACCCTCAAACACTGCACCCCCTTACATTATTCAATATTGCTGTCAGGAAATGTGTTTAATCTTCCAAGTGCTTCACTAAAATTAATGCAAAATGGAGGGAAAAAATTTAAAATATTTTTTTTTCCTCTGATTCAGCCACAACTTGTCTCATTTTCTTTCTAAACAAGGACTATTCACTATTCACTATATATGGTAGGAATCTGCTATTTGGGCATACGGCAGGGTTTGGGAGGAAGAAACGCTATTAGATTTTTGGAGCATACGTTTGGCTGGAACAGATTGTGGACTTCATGTTGCATTTGCCGCTCAGGTGTCAAATAGCAGAAACCCTCTGCAGTTAACCCCATTTTGGAAACAAGGCCCCATAAGTAATTTATCTAGTAAACAATTTGAACCCACAGGTGTTTCACAGTAATTTATAATACTGGGACGTGAAAACAAAAAAGTATGTTTGTTTTTTTTTCCAGTAAAATGTTAGTTTGGCCCAAAATTTGTCTTTTTCGCAAGGGTAATAGGAGTAAATGGACTGCACACCTTGTTACCCAGTTTCTCCTGAATGTTGTGATACTCCATATGTGGTGGAAAACTACTGTTAGGGCGCACAGCAGGGCTCAGAAAGGAAAGCGCTCTACTTGATTTTTGGAGCACAAATTTAGCTGGAATAGATTAGATGCCATGTCACATCTGCAGAGTCCCTGAGGTGCCAAAACAGCAGAAACTCCCACAAGTGACCCCATTTTGTAAACGAAACCCTTTAAAGAATTCATCTAGGGCTGCGATGCTTCACAGAATTTTATAAGATCGGACCGTGAAAAGGTAATAGAAGAAAATGGACAGAACAATTTGTTATGCAATTTCTACTGAATAATACCCCCTATGTGGTTGTACGCTACTGTTTGAGTACATGGTGGGGATCGGATGGGAAGGAGCGCTGCTTGGCTTTTGAAATGCTGCTTTTGTTTAACTAGATGTGGTCTCTGCCAGGGGTGGGCTGTGTCGGGGGGCAGAGGGGCAAATGCCCCCCCGGGCAGGTCCTTCAGCAGAAGTTTTGGGCCGCCCGGCCGTCTGCTGCCTAGAAGACAGCAGCTGGCACTTTAATTGTGTATAAGTGCTGGCCTGGCCATCCCTATATTGCCGACACGCCCACACTGCAGCACCTGTGTGAGTGAACTCACAAGCCTGCCAGCCTGCTGTGTCCTCACCAGAGGAGATTGAGAGGTCAGCAGGGGGTCAGGGCCGGATTCTGAGTGTCTTGTGTCAGTGATGCTCTGAGGTGTCATGAGTCACGAGCTTGATCAGGTCGTGCTGTCAGTAGCCAGATATGCAGAAAAGTTCCAGAGCGACTGCCGACAGTGTATACACAATCACACACTGACTGCTCCTGAGCCTGGATCCAGGATTCATGCATTATATATCATATATAGTGCTATACAAGATAATATGTGATATTCTGTAGCCAGGTCCAGGTGTAATCAGTAAGGGTGCTTTCACACTGCATTCTGGCACTCCCACTGGGGCTTACGTCCGAACCCCCAACAAAACGAGATTCGGGCGCATGCGCCGACCAGCCATAGACTGGAATGGTGCCGACAGAAGAGCGAACGTGTGCAATGACTACTGGAGACGGACACTCAGAGGCACTTATCAGTGTCTGCCTCCAGTAGGTGTACAAGCCCAAAAATGATGCACGGCAGAGGGGGGTTCGGATGTAACACGTCCCAAAGGAAACAACAAACTTATGCTATAACACTATATATATATATATATATATATATATAATGTGCACATAATTTAGGACATCAGTACATAGATTAGCATATGACTGGTATATAACAGACTGTGATACAGACATAAGGTATTACAATATAAATTGTTATATATCATCTCATGTCTGTAGTCACAGTATATCATACACAAGACCTAGGCAAAGTGCGGCAACATCCGGCCTTTTGGCTTTTCCAGTCCGGTCTGTAGACTGAGACAACTGAAGGGATGAAAACAGTGGCTCACGGGCTGTACCATGCTCTCTCCCGCCTGCATCCAGATATCACTGCTATTCGCATACTCAGGATGAAGACAGCGGTAAATGCATTGGTGGAAGATGGGTTCGCGGGCTCCTTCCACCAATCAGCATGTGCAACTGAGACTGATGCTATGTGGAGGCTGTATGTACTGTATGTAGAGGGCTATGTTGGGTCTTATAGTGTGTATAGGAGTCTATGTGGGGGCTCATACTGTATACAGGTGGCTATGTGAGGGCTCATACTGTATATAGAGGGGCTATGTGAGGGCTCACACTGTATATAGAGGGCTCACACTGTATATAGACAGGCTATGGGGGCTTATACTTTATATAGAAGGCTATGTACAGGCTCATACTGTATATAGGGAGGCTCTGTGGGGGCTCATACTATATATATAGAGAGGCTATGTAAGAGCTCACACTGTACATAGAGGGCTAGGTGGGGGCTCATACTGTGTATAGAGAGGCTATTGGGCTCATACTGTATATAAGGGACTGTGAGGGCTCTTACTGTATAGAGGGGGCTGTATGGGTTAACACTGCATATATTGGGGTGGTGTCAGCAAACTTAGTTCTGTTCAAAAATATTAATATAAATAAAAATATGTTAATAGCAATATTGAGCAGAATCAATTTCAGTCTATGATTTTCTGCTTCCACAACAGTCAATCTGTCATGTGTCTCCTCAAAAAAATAATTGCACACCCCTGTCACTAATCTGTACACTATATGTGGTATCTTGTGTGCACAGACATCCAATATTATATAATATGTGATTGAATAATATCTGATATTCTGTACTTATAACATTGGATGTCTGTAGTCAGAGTATATTATATACTAGTCACATATTCTCCTGTATACTGTATGTAATATACTATGTGCACAGACATCCTGTGGTATATGCAGGGTAAAATGTGAATTCTATAATTTCTGATGTTCTGTACTTATATTATAATACATACCAGTCACATCCTATCCTGTATAAGACATTTGGTATCTGTACTCACCTATTCTCCTGTATACTGTTTGTGGTATACTATGAACATAGACATCAAATGTTATATAATAATAATTATCTTTATTTTTGTATAGCGCCAACATATTCTGCAACGCTTTACATACATTAACATTGCTTTCCCCATTGGGGCTCACAATCTAGATTCCTTATCAGTATGTCTTTGGTGTGGGAGGAAACCGGAGAAACCCACGCAAACACGGGGAGAACATACAAACTCCTTGCAGATGTTGTCCTTGGTGGGATTTGAACCCAGGACCACAGCGCTGCAAGGCTGCAGTGCTAACCACTGAGCCACCGTGCTGCCCTACATACAAGATAATATGTGACTGGTGTGATATCTGTACTAATAGTCAGTGGCGTACCGCCAATGCCAGCAGACCAAGCCACTGCTATGGGGCCTGTCAGCTGGGGGGGCCCCGAAGCAGCGGGGGAACGAGGAGGATTGGTGAGTATTGGGGAGGGAGGAAGGTTGCGGCGGCGGAGGAGCGGGCACACGCAGTAGGTGGCTGCTGCAGCTAACACGTGTGCCCGCTGCTAAAGGGACATGAATATTCCCTCTTCTTCACTCCCATGGGCATGGAGAAGAGGGAATATTCATTCTCTTTAGTAGCGGGCTCGGAGGGGAGCTGAGCCGCTGCTCCTGTGGCCAGTGCCTGCTACTAAAGAGAATGCATATTCACGCTTCTCCACGCCCATAGTCCCGGCATGGAGAAGAATGAATATGCTGGCAGCGTCTGAGAGTGCGCGCTGCTCAGATGCTGACATGGGCTGCTGGCAGACAGGACACAGCAGCGCTGGAGCAGAAGTGAGGAAGGAAAGGGAGTATTACTGTTTGTTTTTTTTTTATTTGTAAAGAGATTGGGCCCCACATAACAGGATTGGGGGGCATGAGGGGGCCCATGCGTACCAGGATTGAGGGGGGGACGAGGGGGCCCATGTGTACCAGGATTGAGGGGGGGGCGAGGGGGCCCACGCGTACCAGGATTGGAGGGGGGTGAGGGGGACTCACGCGTACCAGCATTGGGGGAATGAGGGGGCCCACGCGTACCAGGAACGGGAAATTTACCAGTAGCTACTGAATTTCCCACCCTAGGCTTATACTCGAGTCGATATGTTTTCCCAGTTTTTTGTGGTAAAATTAGGAGCCTCGGGTCGGCTTATTTAAAATGTACGGTACTTTTAAATCAGTGAGTACGTGGTGCCCATAATACTGCATGACTGTGGGATGCATTATACTATATGGGGGCTGCATTTTACCCTATGGCAGGGCTCGACAAACCCAGGCGCCTGGTCGCCAGTGGCGCCTAGAAAATGTTGTCTGGCGCCTAGAAAATGTTGCCTGGTGCTTGAGGAGTTGAGAAGAAAAAAAAATACTCTCAATCCAATCCCACCTCCTGCACGGAGTCATCCAATCGGAGGAAGCAGGGACAGTATCGCTCAGGCCGCCTTCTCCACTTTGCTCCGCCCCCCTTATGCTCCGGGACTGGACAGGGAGAGTTGGGTTACGGGGGAAGCAGGGCCGGCGTCAGCACCCGGCGTACCCGGGCAAGTGCCGGGGCCCTGGAAAATCAGAGGGGCCCAGCCGCCCACTCACTGTCGGGGCCCGGGCCCACACACCCACCCGCCCACTCACTGTCGGGGCCCTGGCCGCTTCCTCGGCACCTGTTCAGGGACGCAGGCGCTGCTTGATTGCCGGCACTTCCCCCAGACATGGCCGCGCGCTGTCCGGCTGTGTCTGCTAGTAATGACACGGCAGGGTCGACGGCACTGCACCTTTAATTGTGCTTGTGTGTCGCTCCTGCCGCGTCATTACTAGCAGACACAGCTGCACAGCGCGCGGCCATGTCTGGGGGAGTGCCGGCAATTAAACACCGTCGGAGCGGAGGTCCTGCACAGATGGGCGGGAGGGGCCCGGACCCGACCGCAAGTGGGCCCCTCTGATGTTCCAGGGCCATGAAGTCTGTGACACGCCGGGGGCCCTGCACTGCCCCATACCCAAGGAGCTGCTGGACAGGACACTGGACCGGGGACAGGTGAGTGAGGCTTCCCCAATCCCCATATTAAAAATATTAGTAATGGGTCTGTGTGAGTGCATGTATGTGAATGTCAGTGTATATGACTGTGTATATATATTTGTCTGTTTTATCTATGTGTATGTCTGTATGTGTACATATGTCTGCGCATATGTCTGCGTACCGTGTGTGCGCGCGCATATGTCTGCGTACCGTGTGTGCGCGCGCATATGTCTGCGTACCGTGTGTGCGCGCGCATATGTCTGCGTACCGTGTGTGCGCGCGCATATGTCTGCGTATGTGAAGGATGAGGGGGCAGGCTGGGCCATGTGTAATAAATATATATATATATATATATATATATATATATATATATATATATATATATATATATATATATATATATATATATATATATATATATATATATATATATATATATATATATATATATATATATATATATATATATATATATATATTTATTTATATATTTATTTCTCCGCCGTATCTGTGCATCATGAATCGTGTATGTGTTAAAAGGGCCCACTGAGACTCTTTCGCCCGGGGCCCAGAAAAACCTGGAGCCGGCCCTGGGGGGAAGGATCGCTGTGGCCGGGGGCCCGTTCTCATCTCCCGCTACCTGTGTAAGTACATACAAAGGCCGTGCTCCCCGGGGAGACGCCGTGTGTGAGGGGGTCTATATGTACAGTTTGTCAACAAAAAAAATTCTGGCTCCTAAATTTTTTGGCTGGCTCCTAGATTCTGAACAACTTTGTCGACCCCTGCCCTATGGGGTGTGTAATATACTGTATGGAGGATTATGGGGGGGCGCATTATACTATATGGAGGATTATGGGGGGGCGCATTATACTATATGGGGGCTGCGTTTTACCCTATAGGGTGTGTAATATACTATATGGAGGACTATGGGGAGTGCATTATATTCTATGGAGGATTATGGGGGGCGCATTATACTATATGGAGGATTATGAGGGGCGCATTATACTATATGGAAGGCTATGTGGGGCCATTATAATATTTTGAGGGCTATGTGGGGGGGGCATTATACTGTATGAAAGCAATTATACAGTGTGAAGGTTTGTGTGGGGGCCATCATACTGTATGGAGGGCTAGTGTGGGCCATTATACTGTATGGAGGGCTGTGTGGGAGTCACAGTTGGAGGATTATACTGTTAGGGTCACCATACTTTGCCTTGGGAGTTGAGGTGGGGTACAGTAGGTTCATTATACTGTGCATTTGGAGGCTAATGTGGAGGAATGCACCATGGGGGTATCATACTGTGTTTGGGGGGCACTTTTGTTGGCATCACACTTTATGGGGCAATGAAAGAGGAATTTAGGACTTCAGCAGGAGGAAAATTACTGTGTAAAGGCTGGAAAGTTGTGAGATATGATCTTCTGTGACACAGACAAATATTTGTTTTTGTTTGGTGGGGGGGCAATTTGAGCTTCTGCTATGTGGCCCCATGATTTGTATGTACGCCCCTGCTAATAGTATGTTATAAACCATCACATATTATCTTGTATATGACATCTAATGTCTGTAGTCAGTATTTCATGTACTAATCTGTCTACTATATGTGGTATCCTATGTGAACAGACATTCTATGATATATGTCAGTCACATATTATCCTGTATTTATTATACTATGGGTATAAACATCAGATATTATACAAGTCACATATTATCCTCTATATAACATCTGTTGTCTGTACACATAGTATAGCACATCCAGTATATAGGAGAATATGTGACTGGTATATGATACAATGTGACTACAGATACAAGATGTTATATACAGGATAGCATGTGATGGTATATATACCATCACATATTATCTGTATAAGACATTTGAAATTTATACTCGTAGTATAATATATATTAGTCATCTATTATTCTGTATATTGTGTGTGCTATATTATGCGCACAGACATCTGATGTTATATACAGGATAAAATACAAATGGTATACCGTAATATCTGATGTCTATATCACAGTATGGCTTATATCATTCACATATTATCCTGTATACTGTATGTGCACAGGCATTTGATGTTATATATAGATAATATATGACTTGTATATGTATAATATCTGTATCACAGTGTATATTCTATCACATATTCTCCAGTATTTAGTATGTGCTATACTATGTGCACAGACATCTGATGTTATATACAGGATAATATGTGAACGGTTCAACATCTGATATTTTTTACTCCTAGTATAATATACAACAGTCACATATTATCCAGTACATACCATTTGATGTCTGCCGTAATAGTGTATCATACACTAGTCATGTATTATCCTGTATACTGGATGTAATATACTATGTGCACAGACATCAGATGTTATACAGGATATGTCACCAATATATCATTCAACAGTGACATATTCTCCTGTCTCCTTATTTCTAAATGCAACCATGTCTACAACAAGGAAAGGATATGACTGTAGTCACTTATATTCTGCTTTAAAGAAGTCTCCAGTTAACTCTCCCCTCCACCGATTCTGTGTAAATGTTAGTGTACTGTAGTGTGACTGTGTTAATATATTCACCTAGCGCCTTCTCCTGTATCCAGCGCTGCTCTGCTCCTCTTCTCAGTGATGTCATCGCTCTTCAAACTCTCCAGATCACTTCATGCTTTATGTGACGTGGAAGTCTCTTTTACAGTGTAAGCCTATGGACCCTTGTTATGCGCCTTATTTATATTGTAAAAGTCACGCAAGGTGCAGAGTGACCTGGAGAGTCTGCAGAGTGGTGACGTCACTGAGAAGAGGAGCAGAAGGGCGCTGGACACCGGAGAATGCGGCAGTAGGTGAGTATATTAATAAAATGACATACACTACACTAACATTTACTCAGGTTTAGAGAGAAAAAAGTGAAAGTGAGGCTTCTTTATGTGGACTATTTTGTCTATTTTACAATAGAAGCAAGAATATATTAATTAATTCTGAAGACATCATGCAATTTACCACCCTGATACTTTTTGTTTCCAAAACGCTTTTCAGAGCTCAAATTTCTGTAGTCCCTCTATCGCTGCAGATTGCTGAATCGTGATAGGGCGCTGTGCACACATTGTCACGATTCCTCTGTATTGCCAGCTTAGTGATCGCAAGTATGAATTTGCATAGTGATGGTCACATGCCGACTAGAGTGTCAGACACCTCTCTCAGTGGCACATGATAGAAATGAATGAGAATCTAGTTAGCATTCGGCCACAACTATCCCATCATTACTCCTGCTTTGTCTTTTTAAAGGCTTGTAACCTCTACTCCCTTATTAAAAAGATGTCCCTGAGGTGTCAGAAAAGCAGAAACTCCCCACAATTCACTAAATTGTTCAAAGAATTAATTTAAGGGTGTAGTGAGTATTTTTAACCAACAGGTGGCTTGCAAAATTTGAAGCGGGGCTTTGGAAGTAAAACAATATATATACATTTTTACCACTAAAATGTTAGTTGCAAATTTTTCATTTTCGCAAGGGGTATTAGGTGAAAAATGGACCCTACAATTTGTTACACATTATCTCATGAATGCAGTAATGCCCCATATGTAATCGGAAATTACTAGTTGGGCCCCCGGCAGGGCTCGGAAGGGAAGAAGCCCCATTTGAGTTTTGGAATCCAGATTTGCTGGAATAGTTCATGGGCACCATCTGCAAAGCCTCTAAGCTGAGCCCGCACTGAACCGGGCACAAGTCAGCTGATTGTTACAGCTGACATGTGTCCGCAACAGCCGTGGGTGGAATCGCGATCCACCCGCGGCTGTTAACCAGTTAAATGCCGCTGTCCATCTCTGACGGAAGTGCGGCATTGGCCCCGCCCATCGATGACCCCGTCACATGATCGCGGGTCACCGATGGGTGGGCATGACAACCCAGGGTCTGCAGCAGACCCCTTTGGTTGTCATGTCTCAATTGCTATGAGCGCCACCTAGTGGTCGGCGCTCATAGCACATGAGCATTTCTACTGCATACTGGTAATCTGCTCCTCGCCGGTATGCAGTAGAAGCAATCAGACAACTGCTGCTTCTAGTCTCCTATGGAGACTATTGAAGCAAGCAGTAAGTGTAAAAAAAATGTTTTTAAAAATATAAAAAAAAAAAAAAAAAAAAAAAAAAAAGGTTTAAATCATCCCCCTTTCGCCCCATTCAAAATAAAATAATAATAAAAAACCTCACGTACATATATTTGGTATCGCCGTGTTACGAATTGCCCAATCTATCAATATAAAAAAAGAATCTGATCGGTAAACGGCGTAACGAGAAAAAAATTCTAAACGCCAGAATTACGTTTTTTTGCTCGCCGCAACATTGCAATAAAATGTAATAACGGGCGATCAAAACATCGGATCTACCCCTAAATGATATCAATAAAAACGTCAGCTCGACGCGCAAAAAATAAGCCCTCAACCAGCCCTAGATCCCGAAAAATGGAGACGCAATGGGTCTCGGAAAATGGCACCATTTTTTTTTTTTTTTTTTTTTTTTTTTCAGCAAACTTTGGATTTTTTTTCACCACTTAAATAAAAAAGAACCTATACATGTTTGGTATCTACAAACTCGTAATGACCTGGAGAATAATAATGGCAGGTCAGTTTTAGCAATCAGTGAAAGTGGTAAAAAAAGAACCCAAAAAACAACTGTGGAATTGCATTTTTTTTGCAATTTCACTGCTCTTGGAATTTTTTTCCCGTTTTCCAGCACACGATATGGTAAAACCAGTGATGTCGTTCAAAAGTATAACTCATCCCGCAAAAAATAAGCCCTCACATGGCCATATTGAACGAAAAATAAAAAAGTTCTGTCTCTGGGAAGAAGGGGAGCAAAATATGAAAACGCAAAAACAGAAAAACCCAAGTTCGTTAAGGGGTTAAAAATCGTACAATATGATTTTTTTCGTTTTTATATTTTGTTTCTATCTCACAATTGAAGTGTACCTACGATAAAAATTACAGACCTCTCCATTCTTTGTAGGTGGGTAAACTTGTAAAATCGGCAGTGTATCAAATACTTATTTTCCTCACTATATGCCCCTCAAAGTCACTTTAAAAATGTTTGCCTGTAAAAATAGAATTTGTGATTTCCTTAAAGCACCACTCCAGAGTTTCTATTTTTTGCAGCCCTGGATTGGTGTCTCATACTTACCATCCGCCATGTTTTTCTGTTGGTCTCCAGCACCTAGTGACTTGTCGGATCACTGGAATGCACCGAAGGTCAGTTTTGAATGAAAGTCTATGAGAGACTCGTGGCAAAAGAGACTTGCATTGAGAGCTTCGACTGTTACCTCTGACTTCCGGTTATTCAGAAGCTGTGGTCACAAGAAGGCGGCGCGGGACTGGAGCGGCGCCAGAAACAGTTGAGGATGTCGGGTGGTTCAGGGACCTTAAATTAGTGGCACCACTCCAGTGCTGAAATAAAAAAAATAAAAAAAGTGCTGCTAAATTTTAACTATTAGAACTTTTTAAAAAGATAAAGGGACCTTTGAAAAATGATGCCAACGTAAAGTAGGCATATTTTATGTGGTATCACTATCTGGTTTAAGAATACAAGCGTTCACTTTTGAAAATTTGCTAATTTTTCATAACATTTCAGTTATTTTAATTAAAAACACAAAACCTATCGACTTACATTTAACACAATCATAAAGTACAATGTGTGACAAAAAAACATCTCAGATGTTGAAGCGTTCCACTTGAAGTGATGCAGGACAGATTTGAAAAATGAGGCTGTGTCATTAAAGGGAATTTGGCCCTACATTATGTTGCTCTCAGATGGGGTAGCAAAAACCTGCTGACAGAGACATGATTCCAGCCATTGGTCACATACTTTAATGGTTCTACAGTTTTTATTGATATTGATGTAATCCATCTCTAGCAGGAAAAACGTGAAAGGTAACCTGTCGCGTCAAATAACTATTAACCTGCAGATATAGAGTTAATTTGCAGATTGTTAAAACAGTTCTCGGCCGTTGTACCGGAAGTGTTGCTCTGTATTGGAACCTGCTAGGAGCTTTGCAGGAAAGCTCAGCAGGACTGAGGGTGGCTGAACCCCTGCCTGCGATCCCCTGCTGTAATGTCGGTATGGTCTTTCTTCCTCCTCTGCCCAGGAGCTGTGGTATGATCAGACCATGCTCCTGTACGGTCAGACACAGCCATTACACACTACACAGCAGGGGCTCATTTATAAGATTATCTCAGCACAGGAACTTTTTTTTAATACATCCAATTGTGGATCTTATTATTACAAGATCTGTTGACTAAAATGGACTTTTTTTCATGGGACAACACCTTTACGTCATGCAACCGTGCTGGCATAGCTACAGTCACTGCTTATAGCACTGTGATTTAAGCTCATCAGTGCAGAGCTGACTGTCAGTCAAAGTGCCGCGGCATTTTCTTTTTCTCTCAGGAGCCACGTTCACGGTACAATGACGTTTGAATTATGTGACTGGACCATTTTATTAATTCCTCGAGAACCCCTTTAAAACTGTCTCCGTGCATGCTTGAACTACGCCAATCTTTTTTAAGTAGAAGACGCCAAATTCATTAAGAGGCACACACCACTTAATTCAGCGCCTCTTATGAGTGGCATGTGCCTCCGTGCCAGAAATGCTACTTCAGCAGTACAAAACGCCGTATATTTTGATGAATTTGAGCGGACGTGGCCACCCCAGGTCCTTTTCAGCTCCGCCCATTTTAACGGAGCTGATTCAAGCTGGCGTGAAAATGACAAAAAGCCACACAAATTTTGTGCAACTTCCCTTTTATGACAGTTTTTGGTGTAAAAACTTTCATGACTCTGCACCAATATCTACAGGTTGATAGCTTTTTCCGATGGTGCAGGTTCCCTTTAAGACACTTTACAGGAATTAAAGGCGGGTTTTTGACTCAGTTCTGCTTCTTTGTGAAATGGTATAATGATATAACAGAGATGGACTTTGAATTTAGGGCAGGCAAGGCATACTCGGAAACAAGGGAATGGTAGTTTCAACTCCTTTAGTGCTGTCAGAATGCTGTTCGAGAAACTGTCCACCTAAAAAGTGTTTTGTGTTTGTTTTTTTTCTATTTCAGACTCTTACTTTGAAAGATGAGTACAACATTCTGCACTTTCTGCAAAAACTATTGGACGCTTAAAAAACGAACATTTTCTGTACTGTCTTTAGTGAACTACCAAAGAGTGGTTCTAGGAATAGAGACAAGCTGTGATGATACTGGTGCCGCTGTGGTTGATGAAAATGGTACAATACTAGGAGAGGCTGTTCATTCTCAGAATGAAGTTCATCTAAAGTGAGTAAACATGGAAAGATGATATACACATTTTCTATTCTTTATCTTCCAGTTAAGTAAAATGCATAATAAAAAACATGTACATTAAGTATAGGTTTACTGAGTGATAAGCTGGTAGAAAAGAACATAGGTCCTGTCTGTGATGGCTTACAATCTAAAAGGCAAGAGACAGCAGCAAAGAGTTGAAGCTGCTTATATATTGTTTATCGGAAACCTGTCGCATCCTTTTTCGATATTAACCCCTTAACCCTAGAACGCATGACCATAAAAATCGACACTTTCACATACCTGGGGCCTTTTAGGCCCGTGTGCAAATAACATGGAATAACTCAAACAAAAATGACAAACAACTATATACCTGAGGAATACCTAGAGTTTCAAAATTCTAACTAAAGTAATCTTGCAGAAAATAGAAAACAATTAACAGGGCGGGCCTGCGAGGCCCCAGGTATGCGTTCTAGGGTTAACGATCGCCGTAATGCATATTCACAGCAGCAGTTAAAGGGGTTGTCCGGTCAAAAGAGATATGTCTGCAGTCACTCTGTGTGACTGCAGACTTATGAATCCCCTAGCGCAGTCACTGTGCGCTGCAGGGATTCGCCAGTTTCAGACACAGTGACAGAGGGTATGTATGAGTTATACAGTAAAGGAAATAATTATTTGATCCTTTGCTATTTTTATAAGTTTGCCCACTGACAAGTCTATAATTTTAAGGCTAGGTTAATTTTAACATTTGAGAGATAGAATATTCCCCCAAAAAATCAAGAAAATCACATTGTATAAATTAGATAAATTTATTTGCATTTTGCAGTGAGAAATAAGTATTTGATTCCTCTGTCAAACAACACTTACTACTTGGTGGCAAAACCCTTGTTGGCAAGCACAGCAGTCAGACGTTTTTTGTAGTTGATGATGAGGGTTGCACACATGTCAGGAGGAATTTTGCTCCACTCCTCTTTGCAGATCATCTCTAAATCATTCAGATTTTGAGGCTGTCGCTTGGCAATTCGGAGCTTCAACTCCCTCCATACGTTTTCTATGGGATTAAGGTCTGGAGACTGTCTAGGCCACTCCATGACCTTACTGTGCCTCTTTTTGAGCCACTTTTTTATTGCGTTGGCTGTATGTTTTGGGTCATTGTCTTGCTGGAAGACCCAGCCACTACCCATTTTTAATGTCCTGGCGGAGGGAAAGAGGTTGTCACTCAGGATTTTACGGTACATGGCTCCATCCATTCTCTCATTGATGCGGTGAAGTAGTCCTGTGCCCTTAGCAGAGAAACAACCCCAAAATATAATGTTTCCACCTCCATGCTTGACAGTGGAGATGGTGTTCTTTGGGTCATAGGCAGCATTTCTCTTCCTCCAAACACGGCGAGTTGAGTTGATGCCAAAGAGCTCAATTTTTGTCTACTCTGACAACAACACCTTCTCCCAATAACTCACAGAAGCTTCCAGGCGATCATTGGCAAACTTCAGACGGGCCAAACATGTGCCTTCTTGAGCAGGGGGACCTTGCTGGCACTGCAGGATTTTAAACCTTTAAGGTGTAATGTGTTACCAATGGTTTTATTGGTGACTCTGGTCCCAGCTGCCTTGAAATCATTAATAAGTTCCCCCCCATGTAGTTTTAGGCTGATCTCTCACCTTTCTCATGATCAAGGATACCCCACGAGGTGAGATTTTGCATGGTGCCCCAGATCGATGTCGATTGACAGTCATTTTGTATTTCTTCCATTTTCTTACTATTGCACCAACAGTTGCCTCCTTCTCACCCAGCGTCTTACTTATAGCTTTGTAGCCCATTCCAGCTTTGTGCAGGTCTATGATCTTGTCCCTGACATCCTTAGAAAGCTCTTTGGTCTTGCCCATGTTGTAGAGGTTAGAGTCTGACTGATTAATTGAGTCTGTGGACAGGAGTCTTTTATACAGGTGACTATGTAAGACAGCTGTCTTTAATGCAGGTAACGAGTTGATTAGGAGCGTCTAACTGGTCTGTAGGAGCCAGAACTCATAATGGTTTTGTAGGGGATCAAATACTTATTTCTCACTGCAAAATGCAAATAAATGTATCTAATTTATCCAATGTGTTTTTTTTTTTTTTTTTTTTTTCAGATATTCTATCTCTCAATGTTAAAATTAACCTACCCTTAAAATTATAGACTGTTCATGTCTTTGTCAGTGGGCAAACTTACAAACACAGCAGGGGATCAAATAATTATTTCCTTCACTGTACATACCACCGGCCATTCAGTGCTGCCACGTTCCATTCACTTATATGGAGCGAGGCCACGCCCCATCTAGTGACGTGGATGGCCAGTGGGCGTGTCCGACTTGAAGGGGAGACCTCACTCAATACAAGTGTATGGAGAGTGAGGCCACATCCACTGGCTGGGGGTATGTATAACCCATACATACCCTCCGTCACGGAGTCTCATACCGGCGAATCCCCACAGCGCACAGTGCCTACGCTGGGGGGATTCATATGTCTGCAGTCACACAGAGTGACTGCAGACTTATCACGTTTGACCGGATAACCCCTTTAAGTGTACTTATTCCTCAGCGCCGCTCTTTCACATCGCTGAGGAATAACATTAAAGGGCCCCCCTTCGTCGGCAACTCTCTGTGGTCTCAGCTACTGGTGGTAGCTTAGACCTCGGAGAACATGACCAGGGCCAGTTTTTACAGTCCCCTGTCACATGATCGCTGTTATTAACCAAATAACAGTGATCACAAAAAAAAAAATTAGATTTAAAATTTCTCTTTCCTCTAATATGATCTAACATATTTGAGAACAGAGAAATGGGGTCCCCTTAGGTACCGGATTGGTGATTTCCCCCCCCCCGGCCCATCCTTCCTCCTTGTGCAGAAAGAAAATGGCGGGCGCCAAGATCTGCCTCCCTGCACCCGGCAACTGCTGGGATTTTTATGATGGGGTCTATCACAGTGATCAAAAGCCCCCAATATTAGTAAATATGGCAGCACTTGGGCAGTGACTCTGTTTTTTCTCCTTGTAGTTGTTCTGGGAGAGAAGAGAGAGAGACTACGTCTGTGTCAGAGAAAAAAGTTTAAAAAAAAATCACATCTACCTCCGTGTCTGTACCCCTAAACCTCATTATTTATTTTTTTTTATCATTATTTTTTTTCATTTTTTTTGCAATTAGGGTTACTAGGGTTAGGGTTACAGTTCTTTAAATAAATTAAAGTGTGTGTGTGTATAAAAATATATATATGCATACCGGATCAAATTAGACTGTTTCGTGGAAGTACATCCGTTGCCAAGGAACATTATGATTTTTTGGGATACACTAAAGGCATACCTTAGAGCAGGGGTCTCAAACACGCGGCCCGCGGGCCGCATGCGGCCCCTGAGGCTGCTTTATGCGGCCCGCAGGCACAGACCCCTTGATGATCCCGACCTTGTCCAGGAGGAGCCGCCGACAGCAGCGCTGCATTTCCGCACAGAGACTGTTTCCCAGCACTGCATTTCCAATGCCAGCCGCCGGCCAATCAGAGGCCAGCAGCTGATATCTGCGTGTCGGCGCAGCGAGTATGACGTCATTGCCATATGCAGATGTCAGCTGCTGGCCTCTGATTGGCCGGCGGCTGACATTGGAAATGCTGTGCTGGGAGACAGTCTCTGTGCGGCAATGCAGCGCTGCTGTCGGCGGCTCCTCCTGGACCAGGTCGGGATCGTCAAGGGGTCTGACTCTGTGGTGCCTGCGGGCCACATCTGCAGGAAGGACGCCGAGGGAACGGAGGACAGGTGAGAATCATTTTTTTTTTCTATTTTATGTGTGTGAAGAACAGCACAGGGAAAACATAGCCACAGGATGGGGACCTGGATGGGGCACATAGCCACAAGAGGGGACCTGGATGGGGCACATAGCCACAAGAGGGGACCTGGATGGGGCACATAGCCACAGGATGGGGACCTGGATGGGCACATAGCCACAAGAGGGGACCTGGATGGGGCACATAGCCACAAGAGGGGACCTGGATGGGGCACATAGTCACAAGAGGGGCCCTGGATGAGGCACATAGCCACAAGAGGGGCCCTGGATGAGGCACATAGCCACAAGAGGGGCCCTGGATGAGGCACATTAGTACAAGATGGGCGCCAGGATGGGGAACATTGCCAAAAGATGGGGACCTGGATCGGGAACATTGCCACAGGATGGGGACCTGGATGGGGCAAATAGCCACAGGATGGGGACCTGGATGGGGTACATAGCCACAAGATGGGGACCTGGATGGGGCAAATAGCCACAGGATGGGGACCTGGATGGGGCACATAGCCACAAGAAGGGACCTGGATGGGGTACATAGCCACAGGATGGGGACCTGGATGGGGTACATAGCCACAAGATGGGGACCTGGATGGGGTACATAGCCACAAGATGGGGACCTGGATGGGGTACATAGCCACAAGATGGGGACCTGGATGGGGTACATAGCCACAAGATGGGGACCTGGATGGGGTACATAGCCACAAGATGGGGACCTGGATGGGGTACATAGCCACAAGATGGGGACCTGGATGGGACACATAGCCACAAGATGGGGACCTGGATGGGACACATAGCCACAAGATGGGGACCTGGATGGGGACCCTATTTCACTATTAAATGTGAATTACAAAATTCTTACAAAAATTCTAGCCTTGAGACTTAATAAGGTGATACTATCGGTTGGGCAACCGGACCAAACAGGCTTTATGCCAGGAAAAAATACTTCTATGAACATTAGAAGGGTACAATCAATAGCTCAATATAGCTCTCTGATACCGGGAAATGATTGGGCCTTGGCTTTATTGGATGCGGCCAAGGCTTTTGACTCGCTGGAGTGGCCGTTTTTATTTGCTTGCCTAGAGAAATTTGGTTTTGGCCCTAAATTTCGGGCCTGGATTCAAATATTGTACGTAGCCCCCAAAGCTAAAATAGTGATAAATAATATATCATCCACATCTTTTTCATTGGAAAGAGGAACTCTCCAGGGATGCCCTTTGTCTCCGGCTCTATTTGCTCTGGCAATTGAAGCATTGGCTATAAGAATACGATCATCTGAGGATATCAGTGGAATTACAATTGCAGACTGAACTGATAAAATTGGTTTATATGCAGATGACATGATAATTTTTATGGACAAGTTTAAGATACTCTTCCATATGTTTTATCTACTATTGATAAATTTAGTGAATTTTCGGGTCTCTTTATAAATTGGGATAAGTCTTCTCTTAGGTCTCTGTCGCCCACTCCAAATGCTGATTTGGAAATGTTATCTCCTTTACCTGTAGTGTCATGTTTCAAATACTTGGGAATTATGATTGTTAGAAATGATAGAGAGGACCTCTCAAGTAATATTCTCCCTTTTATTAGAATACGCTAAATGTAAATTTTCCTTGTGGGGGAGATTACCGCTATCAGTGTCCGGAAGGATTAACTTAATTAAAATGATCTTACTCCCTAAATTTAATTATATATTACAACATAGTGCAGTATCGGTCCCTAAGAAATTCTTCACATCTCTTAACTCTTTGATGTCCACATTTATTTGGGGGAACTCTAGACCTAAACTCAGGTTATCTACCCTTCAAAGGCCTAAAGATATGGGAGGAGCAGCTCTGCCTGACTTCCATCTATATTATTTAGCAGGTCAACTAAAAGCAATCCGTAGTTGGATGCCTGACTCCCAGTTACCGAATTCTGAGAACCACTTGGCACACGTTTTAGGCACAGTTTGTTTATTGGTTTTTTAGAATTTAATAAATCGACTGCCATTAAGTTGTTACCCTTACATAGATTGGCGAGAACGGTATGGAAACAGGCAAAGAAAAGAATTGACTTTACACATGTTATAGCTGAAATGCCTATATGGGGGAATCCGTATTTTGCAACATTAGTGGAACATCCATCTGCCCCGTTTTGGATAGCTAGTCGGGTCTATTTGTTTAGAGATATTTTTATTAAAGGTCTATACTGATGTCATTTGAACAGGTGCAAAATAAATTCAGGGTTCCAAGATCTCAATTCTTCAGGTACCTCCAACTTAGAACTGGCCCTCAGATCTCACTTACAAAACTCAGAAATAAATCAAACTATTTCCTCATTTCCCTTAATAGGAATACTTAAATCTCAAGGCCCATGAGGTCTTTTATCTATCTTGTATACATACTTGCTATCAACAGGCTTAGATCGGAACCCTTTACCAGCAAAAAATAAGTGGAGACTTCTAATTCCGAATATGGGGGAGGAGGAATGGGATGACGTTTTGGAGTCCCCGTCCTTTGTCTCTCCCTCCGTTAAAAATAAGCTGATTCAGCTATATGTTATTCATCAGTCATATCTCACACCCCTCAGACTATATCAAATGGGGCGCTCCTCTAATTCGGAATGTTTGCGTTGTCATACCATAGATGCTGACTTTGTTCATTTAATTTGGGACTGTTCCTTTATTAGGTCCTTCTGGCAGGAAGTTACCTCTTTATTATCTTCTTTAGTATCCATCCCAATTCCATGTGATCCATTTTTTTGCCTTTTTGGGGTAATGGAGGATGATGCCTGGGATCATTATATTAAGATTTTTTTGAGAGAAACCTTATTTTTGGCCAGGATATTGTTGGCACTGAGATGGATGGGCAATACACAGCCAACATTGCGATCTTGGATTGCACTGGTTAACTCAATCATCCCATTCGAAAAGATAGTATATCAAAACAGAGGTTGTCCATTAAAATTTTCCAAAATATGGGACTATTGGAATTCTTCGTGTCTTACGGTCTCTAATTAGGAAAAGGGTTTGAGCTCGAGAGTAAATATGTAAGGGGGTGTGAGAATAAATAGAAAACCACGAGTTATAAGTGACAAATGTTGCTTATAGGGGCAGGCATTTAGATCCATATATATTACGATGAGAGTCAATCTGAGCATGGAAAGGATAAAGACAGCACAAGTTTGATAAGTTGTGGTTGAGGGTTCAAAGTTTGGATTGCATCCTAATTAGGTAAATACCCTTTCTTTTCTCCTTTTTATATAATTCCAGAAGATGCGACATCCACAGGGCAAACAAATTTATTTATATGCATGCGATAATCCATCCGACCAGTTTATTTTAATGTGTTCTCATCGATGTAAATCTGTGTTGATGTGATGTCTCTGGATGTTTTCTACCACCATAATGCAATGTGTAATTGTTTATAAAATTGTTTAATAAAGCAAATTGTTTCAATAAATAAATATACAGTATGTGTGTATATATATATATATATATATATATATATATATATATATATATATATATATATATATATATATATATATATATATATATATATATATATATATATATATATATATATATATATATATATATATATGTGCAGAATTATTAGGCAAGTTGTATTTTAGAGGATTATTTTTATTATTGATCAACAACTATGTTCTCAATCAACCCAAAAGACTAAATATCGAAGCTTAATATTTTTGGAAGTTGGAGTGTTTTTTTTTTTTAGATTTGCCTATCTTAGGAGGATATCTGTTTGTGCATGTAACTATTACTGTGCAGAATTATTAGGCAACTTAATGAAAACCAAATATAATAGCATCTCACTTGTTTATTTTCACCAGGTAAACCAATATCAGTGCACACAATTTAGAAATAAATATTTCTGACATGCAAAAACAAAAACCAAAAAAATTAGTGATCAATATAGCCACCTTTCTTTATGATGACACTCAACAGCCTAAAATCCATAGATTCTGTCAGTTGCTTTATCTGTTTTCGATCAACATTGCGTGCAGCAGCCACCACAGCCTCCCAGACACTGTTCCGAGAGGTGTACTGTTTTCCCTCCCTGTAGATCTCACATTTTATGATGGACCACAGGTTCTCTATGGGGTTCAGATCAGGTGAACAAGGGGGCCATGTCATTATTTTTTCTTCTTTTAGACCTTTACTGGCCAGCCACGTTGTGGAGTAGTTGGATGCATGTGATGGAGCATTGTCCTGCATGAAAATCATGTTTTTCTTGAACGATACCGACTTCTTCCTGTACCACTGCTTGAAGAAGTTGTCTTCCAGAAACTGCCAGTAGGTCTGGGAGTTGAGCTTCACTCCATCCTCAACCCGAAAAGGTCCCACAAGTTCATCTTTGATGATACCAGCCCATACCAGTACCCCAACTCCACCTTGCTGGTGTCTGAGTCAGAGTGGAGCTCTCTGCCCTTTACTGATCCAGCCTCTGGCCCATCCATCTGCCCATCAAGAGTCACGCTCATTTCATCAGTCCATAAAACCTTTGAAAAATCAGTCTTAAGATATTTCTTGGCCCATTCTTGACGTTTTATCTTATGTTTCTTGTTCAAAGGTGGTCGTTTTTCAGCCTTCCTTACCTTGGCCATGTCCCTGAGTATCGCACACCTTGTGCTTTTTGATACTCCATTAACGTTGCAGCTCTGAAATATGGCAAAACTGGTGGTGAATGGCATCTTGGCAGCTTCACACTTGATTTTCCTCAATTCATGGGCAGTTATTTTGCGCCTTTTTTGGCCAACAAGCTTCTTGCGACCCTGTTGGCTATTTGCCATGAAACGCTTGATTGTTCGGTGATCATGCTTCAAAAGTTTGGAAATTTCAAGACTGCTGCATCCCTCTGCAAGACATCTCACAATTTTGGACTTTTCAGAGCCCGTCAAATCTCTCTTCTGACCTATTTTGCCAAAGGAAAGGAAGTTGCCTAATAATTAAGCACACCTTATATAGGGTGTTGATGTCATTAGTCAACACCCCTCCACATCACCAGATTTACTTAATTGGTAGTTGGCTATCAAGCCTATGCAGCTTGGAGTAGGACAACATGTATATAAGTATCAAAGTGATCATGCATTTGCCTAATAATTCTGCACGCGGTGTATATGGTGGTCCAAAAGTAGATGAACAGAAAGTGTAATAAGGTTATGAAGGGGGAGATTTATCAAACATGGTGTAAAGTGAAACTGGCTCAGTTGCCCTTAGCAATCAATCAGATTCCACTTTTCATTCTTCACAGACTCTTTGGAAAATGAAAGGTGGAATCTGATTGGTTGCTAAGGGCAACTGAGCCAGTTTCACAGATCTAGTTTTCACAGATAGATCTCCCCCAAATCTGTTTTCTTTTCAGATAACACATAATGGCAAATAATTTAAATACAGATCAAAGAAAATGGATTTTAACAGAGTATTGGAAATCTCAAAATGCTGAAACCGTTAGAGCAAATTGGGTTGAAACATTTGGTACTCAAGCCCCAAAGAGACAAACCATTTACCGCATTCGTGACAAATTCAATGCCACTGGCTCAATTCTTAATGCTCCAAAAACTGGTTGACCCAAAACAGTCTGTACAGAAGATAATAAACAACTTGTTGCTGAAACATTTGTTCAGAGTCCAAAAAAGTCCACCAGAAGAGCCTCTTTGGAATTGGGAATTTCACGAGCTTCTATCATGGGAATCCTGAAATCTATTGGGTGGAAAGCTTATCGTCCACGTCTAATTCATGGTTTATTGGAGGATGATCCAGACAGGCGGCTGCAATTTAGTGAGATTATGCTTAACGAAATTGAAGAAAATCCAGTAATTTTAGATAACATTATGTGGAGTGATGAAGCTTTTTTTCAAATTATCCAGCCATATTAACAGACATAATTGTATTTACTGTTATAATGAGAACATGCATTTAACATTAGAGCAACAACTAAATGAGCCTGGTGTCAATGTTTGGGTGGTATTTCAAGTTTTGGTGTTTTAGGACCAGTTTTTTTTGATGGAACAGTCACAGGAGATAAGCATCTCGAAATTCTAATGAATCAAGTTGTTCCCCAGTTACAGCAACAGCCTAATTCAAATGACCTTTATTTCCAACAAGATGGGGCCCCTCCACATTATTCAAGAGTAGTCCGCGAGTATCTTGATGAAACATTTCCTAATAAATGGATTGGCCGAAGAGGCCCACTTGATTGGCCGGCGCGTTCACTAGACTTGACCCCAATGGATTTTTTCTTTTGGGGAGTACTCAAGGACAAAGTTTATAGTCGAAAACCAAAAAGTGTCAGTGATTTGAAAAATTACATAAGAGATGCATTTCAAGAAATTAATACCCAAAGAGACTTGTGCAAAAAAGTTTATCGAAGCGTAAAAGGCGACTTCAAAGCTGTGCAAATTGTAATTCAAAACAGTTTGAGCACCTGCGTTGATAAAATTTAAGGGCTTTTGTATTATTGTTCAGAATAAAATTTAATTGTCAATGTTATGCTTGTGCTAGTAAATATAATTTTATATATAAATCAAAATAAATGTATTATTTTCTGTCCACCTACTTTTGGACCACCCTGTATAGGGTGGACAGAAAGTGTAATAAGGTAGTTTATGAAGGGGGAGATTTATCAAACATGGTGTAAAGTGAAACTGGCTCAGTTGCCCTTAGCAACCAATCAGATTCCACTTTTCATTCCTCACAAAGTTTATAGTCGAAAACCAAAAAGTGTCAGTGATTTCAAAAATTACATAAGAGATGCATTTCAAGAAATTAATACCCAAAGAGACTTGTGCAAAAAAGTTCAGTGATGTGAAACATGGAAGTTTCTCCTGCACATTAGGTGCAGAGAGGGTTAATAGTCTGGTTTACAAGAGCATGCTTTACAGGTGGATGGCTAAGTGCTGGGAGGTAGTCTATGTGGTTTGGGGCTATAAAGAGCCAGCCTTTTGACTCAGTTCAGTGTCTGGAGAAAACCTGCTCCTGAGAGGAGCTTGCTGGTGTTGTGCTGAACTAGGTGTGATTTACCCTGAGTGGCCGGACCCCGGCTGATATACAGACTGTGCTGCATATTTGTATTTTTTTTTTGCCTTTATGCTGAATGCTCTGTGTTTACATTATGGACTCCAGGTTAGTTTATGACTCTTAATAAACTAACCTGACAACTTAAAGAGACAGTGTTCTGTGTCTACCTCTGTGTACAGCCAAGCAAGCTGCTTTACATCTATATATCTAGCTATTAGTGTTGAGCGAGTATGTTCTGTTAACCCTTTCACCGAGTATGCTCGGGCGAGTTCCGAGTATTTACAGCTGCTCGGTGATATGGTTGAATCGCTCCCGTGTGCATGATTTGCGACTGTTTGACAGTTTTAATACATGTGAGGAATGTCTATTTCTTACACATTCCTCACATGTAATAAAGCTGTCAAACAGTTGCAAATCATGCACACGGGAGCGATTCAACCATATCACCGAGCAGCTGTAAATACTCGGAGCTCGCCCGAGCATACTCGGTGAAAGGGTTAACAGAACATACTCGCTCAACACTACTAGCTATCTATCTAACTACTGTACCCAGCCACACGTTGCTGTTGCTCAGTCTGGTTAAATGGAAAAGAAAGAAAAGAGAAGGCACACGTTTCTAAAATATTTAATTTCACAATGCTTGTGGGTATACTATACCAT
>NW_027362769.1:283611175-283613675 GCF_046119375.1 Phyllobates terribilis | reverse complement strand
ACTGTGGTTTGCTTGGAGTCCCAAAGCTTTCGAAATGGATTTATAACATTTTCCAGACTTATACATCTCAATTACTTTATTTTTAATTTGTTCCTGAATTTATTTGGATTGCAGCATGATGTTTATCTTTTGAGTATCTTTCAGTCTACTTCACTTTGTCAGGCAGGTCCTATTTAAAGAGGTTGTCCAGTACTATTAACAATGCCCCCATTGATTTTAAATTGTGGAAACAAGTATTTTTGTAAATACCATGCATGGTCATTATTGCCTGTGAGCGGTGCTATTGCTGACCGCTCACCAGACATCACGTGACCCGGCTGCAGCCGGCTTTGACATCCGCTGATGTTGCATCAAGTTCCGGCTGCAGCCGGGCGTGACCCAGTGACTCGCTCCTCCCTGATTGGTGGGCTGTGGCCGGGGTTTCACTGCACATCACAGCCCAGCATCCACCGTGCTCTTTCCCAACGAAATGCTGGCCATTTTAAAATGGTCCATTTTTTTTCTTTTTCAACCTTTCCTGTGTACTTTTGAATTTGTGCTTTGGGTCATTGTCTTGCTGGGGGACCCATGATCTTCAACTCAAACCAAGTTTTCTTACACTGGGTATAACATTTTACTCCAAAATCTTTTGATAATTCTCTGATTTCATGATTCCTGTGATACGTTCAATGCCTTCAGCAGAGCAGCCCCACAGCATTATGGATCCTCCACCATGCTTAACTGTTCGTAAGGTGTTCTTTTCCTTATAAGCTTCATTGCGCATTCTGTAAACAAACTGTTGCTTAGCATTGCCAAAAAGCTATATTTTTGTTTCATCTGTCCACAGAACATTATCCCAGAAAGATTGTGGTTTGTCAAGGTACTCTTTGGCAAAGATTAGTCTTTCCTCATTGTCTTTTCTTCAGCAATGGTTTCTTCCTTTGCCTTCACCCGTAAAGCTCTGCTTGGATAAGTGTGCTGCTTATGGTATTTGTTGAAACCATGACGCCAGACTGCTTCAGGTTGACCTTCAGGTCTTTGAATGTTTGATGTGGTGTTTTTTCCACCATTCACACCAACCTTTGAAGACCTCTCTTGTCAATTTTCCGCCTTCGGACTGGTTGAGAGGTTCCAGGGGGCCGAGGGTTCCTGGGAAGGCAGCTCACTCCATACTGGGGAACTCACCAGGGGGTTGGAGGCCCAAAAAGGGGTGGGGCATCCAAGGTCTAAAGGGGCGGGGGAGGTGGTGCCCAAGGTCCCTGCGGTAGAGATTATTTGTTGGAGGTGTCACGGCCCCGGCCATGTAGCTGCCTGCTGACCTCTGAACAAATGGACTGTAGCCTGGGACGGCGCTGTTCCTACCAGGGCTGTGGCGTCTGTAAGCCAAACCTCCGACTCCTCAATTTCCATGACTCCGACTCCCTCATACATGGCTCATGTTTAAGTGATAAACATACTGTAGCACAGATTAATCTCAGCTAAAAGTCTAGACCCTTAGATCAGTAATAGGACAGACATTTATAGGACATTTCATAACTTTCCCAAATTCTTATGAAAAAAATATTCCTCACAAACTGCATTGAACTACTGTACAGAATTTATTATATATTTTAGGAGTCGGTACATTTTATACCCACTCCGACTCCACAGCCCTGGTTCCCATTATGCCTACCCCACCTGCAGTGTGGACTATCAGCCTGGTGAGGGGCCACAGTCATGTCCCGTGACTGGTCATGGGGTTCTGGTGGCAGGACTCCTGGACTCGGGGAGTTTGGTGACTCTGATAAGGGCCACACTCCCCCACCAGTTGATCCCCGGGTAAAACATGGGTGTCCGCTGTATTCACGGGGACGCCAAAGACTACCCTGTTGCCACAGTGACTATAAAAACTGACTGCGGTGCTGAGTCCCATGAGGTGGGAGTAGTTAAGGACCTGTTACACCCAGTGATAATAGGGTGGGACTTTAGCCTGTTCTGGGAATTATGGCAGAAAGCAGCCGTACTACGTGACTCAGGAGTGAGCCGCTCCCACCATGTTGAATCCCCAACACAGTCTGAGACAGACGAATTCCCCCTGTGTGTCCTTGCCGGTGATGAGGACGAGACGACGGTGACCCAAGAGGCCGAGGTTCCTGAGTTGGGGGTTTTTGGGGGAATTTTTGGTATTGCTCAGATGCAGGATGCGCCCCACATTGAAAAATGCATTTGATAATGTGTCTGTGATAAATGGGGTTGCTCAAGAGCTGGGGGCTAACACCAGGTTCCCATATTTCACACTAAATGAGGAACTACTTTATCGGGTCATTAAACCGAAAGGGGAAGTGGTAGAGCAGTTGGTTGTGCCGGGTCCCTACAGGCGTATAGTTTTAGACCTGGCCCATTCTCATATCTTGGGTGGACATCTGAGAGTAGAAAAAAACCAAGAATGGGTCCTGCAGATGTTCTACTGGCCTGGATGTCACAGAGAGATTGTTAATTACTGCCAGTCCTGCCCCAACTGTCAGATAACTGCTCCCGTGTC